>NW_015546079.1:0-170 GCF_001515605.1 Sinocyclocheilus anshuiensis
TCAGCCCTGCAGAACGTAACTACGACATTGGCAATAGAGAACTGTAGGCGGTGAGGTTGGCCTTGGGTGAGTGGCGTCACTGGTTGGAGGGGTCGGCACAGCCCTTCTTGGTCTGGACGGATCACAAGAATCTCGAATATATCCATTCGGCCAAGAGGCTGAGCTCGCAT
>NW_015546079.1:1028-4217 GCF_001515605.1 Sinocyclocheilus anshuiensis
TTTTGTAGACAGATCGGGGCCTCTGCGAGTCTGTCTTCTGGTTTCCATCCTCAGACCAATGGGCAGTGCGAGCGGGCCAACCAGGATCTTGAAAGAATAATTTCCAACAATCCGAGTTCCTGGTGCCAACAGCTCTCCTGGATAGAATACGCTCGTAACTCCCTTCCAGTGGCGGCTTCAGGTATGTCCCCTTTTGAGTGCTCTGTGGGTTATAAACCGCCTCTGTTTCCATCACAGGAACCCGATGCTGCGGTTCCGTCCAACCTGGCTTTCGTTCCACGATGCTGCCGCACCTGGGAGAAAGTCAGGAGGGTTTTGGTCCGAACCTCAGGACGAACCAAGGCAGCAGCCGATCGTCGCCGGTCCTCTCCTCCAACCTATGTGTGCGGTCAACGGGTATGGCTTTCTACCAGGGATCTGCCTCTCCGGGCGCCTTCTCAAAGGCGGCGCCCAGATTCATTGGGCCGTACCGCGTCACCAAAGTGGTTAATCCAGTGGCGATCAGGCTCTAGGGTTAAACCTGTGTTTTCTTCTCCCCTTAACCCTGCCGGCGATCGCCCCGCCCCCCTACCCCCTCGTCTTGTGGATGGCTCCCCTACCTATACGGTTAGGAGATTACTCGACGAGCAGCGCCGTGGCAGAGGGTTTCAGTATCTCATGGACTGGGAGGGCTATGGTCTAGAGGAGAGATGCTGGGTGCCGTCCCGGGACATTTTGGACCATTCGTTGATCGAGGACTTCCGTCGGCGACGAGGCAGGCCTCCTCCTGGGGCGCCTGGTGGCGCTCCTGGGAGGGGGGGACTGTCGGGTCTCGGGGCTGAATGACCTGTTCTTTGCTGTCTCTGTGTTTGGGTGTTGTGTTGTTGTGTGTGTGGCTTGTTTTGACAGCTCGCCCCGTGCGCATTGTCCGCATGATTGTTTCCCCGCCCTCAGTAAGATTGTACTTTCTTAAAGAACTTAATACATTGATAATAGAAAACTGTCGGGTCTCGGGTCTGATCACCTGTTCTTTGCTGTCTCTGTGTTTGGGTGTTGTGTTGTTGTTGTGTGCGTGGCTTGTTTTGACAGCTCGCCACGTGCGCATTGTCTGCATGATTGTTTCCCCGCCCTCCTTGTTTCTCTGCTCGCTAGATTCTTGTTTCACACCAGGTTCTTGTTATCTCATTAGTGTCCCCTTATAGCTCCTCATGTTTCTCTGTCTTTTGTCAGATTGTTGTGATTATTCCCTTGCTCTGCCTGTAATTGTTAGTATTGCTTACCAGTCCTGTCTTGTCTCGTTCAGGCTCCAGTGCTCGTAGCTGCCTGTATATTTTCCTGCACCTCTCTGTGCGTTCAGAAACCCATGGGCTCCCTTCGGCATCCACCTACCCTGGGACTTTGCGGTCTCGTTGTTGGGTTGCTCAGCCTCTCGCTCGGATTAGCGAGCTGCCCTGCCGACTTCGTCTCCACTGCCGCAGTTGCGGCTTGTTCCAGCCGCTGCTATTCACCCATCTGTGTGGTAGGGGATCTGTGTGGTACACACGTCAATGCCGTTTACGTTCAGGTTCGAAAATAAATGCCGTCGGGTCGGGTAGGTCTAATTTCATCGGGTCTGTCTCAGGTCGGGTTTTTCTTTAAAAAAAATTAATTTATGTACGTCGGGTTCGGGTAAGAAGTGATTCGGGTCGGATACAGATTTTAGGACCCGAGAAGACCTCTACCTCAGACACCAGGATATTGTGGGGAAAGTCCAATATGGTAGAGGGGGACTTGGGTTGGGAATAATAACACCTAAATAGCAAAAGGCAACAGCAAATTAACAGCGACACCTGGTGGTGGAGGAGGTCCGCCGTCAGGAGGAAGCAACTAGATGCGCTAGAGCAGTCCCAACAAGGCCGCTAGATGAGGTGGGAAGGTATAGAACGGCGTAAAATCACTTGGAATGAGCTGTGGAGCATGGAAACCAACATATGATGTGCTGCCCTCTCCAGCAAACTTGCAGGTATGGTGTGAACAAGACCCAGCCTGCCACCTGTGTGCATACCTGGCAAACCTCAGACATATCCTGGTGGGTTGTAAGACCAGCCTGACACAGGGAAGGTACACATGGCACGACAATCAAGTACTGAAGTGCTTGGCGGCAGCAATAGAGACCAAGAGAGTGTCAACAAACACCATCCCCCAAAATTCCAAGAATACCTTACCAAAAAGGCAGTCCTTTGTTAGGGAAGGGGAGAAAAAGCAGGCTAAGTGCCTGTCCCCTGACGCAGGCCAGCTGAATATAGCCAGGGACTGGGAAATGCGAGTCGACTTAATCCACAGACTCACCTTCCCATTTGAAATTGCAGTCACCAATCTGCGCCCAGACCTGGTTCTCTAGTCCAACTCCAGTAGGATCGTCATAATAGTCGAACTGACAGTCCCTTGGGAAGAGGCCATTAACGAGGCCTTTGAAAGGAAGAAGCTGCGATATGCCAACTTGGCAGCTGAGGCAGAGGAGCGGGGCTGGACAGTGAAAGTATACCCAGTGGAAGTGGGCTGCAGATGCTTTGTGGCTTGTTCCACTATAAGGCTACTGAAGTAGTTGGGCATCAGAGGACAGGCCCACCGGAGGATAGTCAGGGAACTGGCCACTGTCGCTGAAAGAAGCAGCCACTGGCTGTGGCTGAAGCGGATGGACAGAGTTTGGGCTTCCAAATAACCATGTAACAAAGTGACTCACACCCGGTTCTGATCAGCCTGTGGAGGGCCTGCCTCGGCTAAGGGTGTCTTGTGATAAAGGGCCAAAACACCCAATGAGGCTGGGGTACACAACTGATGATGTGCTGCATTGGTGGAAACACCATACAAAGGTCATTGGCAACATCACCTCAACAAAAGGCATCTTTCACCCAGGCTAAAGTTCGCACAGAAACTGGGATCTGATGGACATCGGATAAGGTGTCTCACTGGCAACATCCATGAAAGATAAGTACACATCATGTACAGCATAACATATCATCAAAACGTCAAGGATCCCCACCCGATGACTGCAGCGAAGAATTGTACCGTCTTCATCTATCCATCTTACCATACTAGTCCTTTTTCTTATTGTTCCCCAGTCACGTATAAAGCAATTGGAAATTCACAACTGATTATTGCTTATTGAGGCAAGAAACGTGGACATGGATTAGGCCATGATCCTGGATTCTTGCTGAACCAAAATCAGAG
>NW_015546079.1:4303-26913 GCF_001515605.1 Sinocyclocheilus anshuiensis
TTCATCTATCCATCTTACCATACTAGTCCTTTTCGTATTGTTCCCCAGTCACTCATAAAGCAATTGTAAATTCACGACTGATTATTGGGTATTGAGGCAAGAGCCACGGACATGGATTAGGCCATTATCCTGGATTCTTGCTGAACCAAAATCAGAGTGTAACAATTGCTGCGTCTCGCTGTGTTCTGCTCACAGCGAAGGAGAAAATGTTCTATGGTGCGGCTAAATGGTGCTGAATATTGGGATCATAACACCTAGTCCTATCATGCAAACTTACTGGTCAGAAAACTGCAACAAGCAAATTGCAGCAAAAGAAACTTAAGATCCTGCTGTAACACCCTCATTTCCTGCTTTAGCCAAACATGTCAAGCGATTATCCTCACAGGCCTTCAACATTGTAATCTTTTCTTTTTGTTTGTTCAATTTCTATCTCTGAGAATTCTGTCAGCAGCTGCATTCTTTTGACTATGGAAGCCATCTTACAGAATCATACTTCAAGAATGCAGCAGAAGAAGTTGACACCATCTGATTGGAGACACCTTCTTGGAGGATTATAGTTAGTTGGCCCAGTAAGTAAGGCCATGGACGTGGCCCTGCAGATGCTACATCAACTTGGCAGAGATTCAGCCAAGAGTGAGCACCCCCTATCCCCCCCAACACCATGGCACCATCAACAAATGTAGGATGTTAAATGAATCTATTGGCCTCAAAATAATTGTTGTAGCTAATTGAGAATTGCAACACTAGCTACATACAGTATATTACTACTACGGATGTGCATGAATACTCAAATGATCAATAATGTAAACAATGACAAGTCATGATTATGTGTGACTTTTTGCTGAATGAAAAATTCAGGAACTGTTCAAAAATGAGCAAAAATGAGACATTGCTTTTTAATTTTATAATTACAACATAATTTTTGCATTCTCCAATTACATATAGCTGCAGACCAGAGATCTCCTTCTGGAGCACTCAGAGTGCAACTTGAACTCAAGCCGTCATTTTCTTCTGAAGAAAAAAAGATGTTTCTGTATAACATGTTGCTGTATAAAGAAGAACGTAGTTTCTCTGCAAGAGATGACTAAAGTTTACTAAAATGTCAATATAAAAGAACATCAGTTCACAATTTCAGCTGTCAGTTATAAAGGAAAGTGTGAAAATATTTGGAGGAAACACATAAAGCACACCACACCAGTAACAGGTTTGTGACGGAATTGAAATTAAGACTGATCTAATAGGTCCTTTTTTGAAGAGGGGTCTCACTCATAAGGGGAAAACATTTTTACTTGAAGGTTAGAGTTCTGTAAAGCTGCATGCCTGTCAGCAGGTGATGTTATCTGCAGGAGCTGATGTCACATTTCTTATATCTTAGCAGTTGTAGCGATGTTGTGGTGAGCCCTCCTTTTACTGTAAACACTAATTGCTCTTGTGTGTGTGTGCACGTGTGCTGCGGTGGCATAATCTACAAACTACAAGAAGGACATGACTTTTCTCTCATAGTGGTATCAGTTCCACTGAATAAAACCAATGAGTTGACAGCTCATAAGTGTGAGTAACAGTTAGGGAGACAGAGTTAGCAAATTAAGATTAGATGAAGGTAGATAAAGATGTTTTGGAAAATAAACCCAAAATAGAAACCGTTATGGCAACTCTCAGACATAATGTACAACGTTTTAATCTAAACTCAGGATGAAATGATGAGCTTCATGGATTCTATGTGATTGGATGTTATTCAACCACTGGCCTCACTACTAATCTCATATCTCAGAATGAGTAGCTGTTGAAGAGCTAGTCTTTTTTTTACTCATGCTTTTACTCAGAATGAGACCCTTTTCATCTAGAGTGTTTGTGTGTGCATGCATTTGTTTCAAAGGGAGATGGAGAGAAACAGAGCGTTTGTTTTGGAACTAGTTAAAAGTTAAAACAAGAGAGAAAACCTTTAATGGAACGTTTGGGGTAGAGGAAAAAGAGGAGCAGGAGAAATATCAACAGAAAGCACATGCTGCTGCTATTGGGGGTCCTAGGTAGAGTCATTTATAACGTTGGTTGAACGTTAGTTTAAATATGACTCATCTGACATTTCTGATAAAGATTTAATGCTGAAGAGTTGTCCCCTCATCTTCAAAGTTTCAGAGGGGCCTGACTAGCTCACATCTCTCGTCTTTTTCTCACTGTCTCCTGTCTTGTACACACTTTCAAGGTAAGACTTCACTCACTGACTTTACTATCTTGGTGCGTATTTAAAGGATGTGTGATTTAACAGGGATGGTAAAAAATAGCAAACTGATGGAGATGTACAATGTGATGTTGCAGCAAAGCTATAATGATCTTATTGCAAGGATACAAATGTTTTTATCAATGTCAACTAAAAGGTAAAATGAAAAACAACTACAGACAACTACAAAAACGCGCATAACTAGGTCAAGCTGAATTTAGTAAGCGAGGGGCCGGATCTGTCTGGTGTTTGTTGTAACTATGCTCAAAAGATCATTGTATAATCGTTGACACAATGTCTTATTTCATTCACTTATTCGTACAGAGTATAGAGATGAGAAATGGCAAAATAAGGTTATTGACTTATTGTTTGTTTCAACAAAATTGTATTTGTTTTGGAATAAAAGTGATTTTAAATATACAACTTATCAAAAGTAATATATGTGTGTGTGTGTGTGTGTGTGTGTGTGTGTTTATTAAATATAGTTTATTGTTTATTAAATGTTTATTCACACACACACACACATATATACTGTATATATATATATATATGTGTGTGTGTGTATGTGTGTGTGTGTGTGTGTTTGTGTGTGTATGTTTATTAAATATTGTTTATTAAATGTTTATTCACACACACACACACACACACACACACACACACACATATATATATATATATATATATGTGTGTGTGTGTGTGTGTGTGTGTGTGTAATTGATCATATTTGTGACAAAAGATCAATATAAAGGAAGTGAACCTAATATAAATGTAAAAAAATAAAAACTGTTATTTATCAGTAATTATTGCATTAAACATTTAACAGGAAGTAAGGCCAGTTACAGCCAAGTAATATATTCATGATTTGTATGACTCTTTACATTCTCTGCTAACACATTTAAAGTCATTCCAGGTGTCATGTGTCATTCTGAACCTTCACGCGCTTCTTTTTTCTCTTCCAGTAAGATGCTTGGCTTGCTCAGTGTCCTCCTGCTCTCATCACATGTCCTTCCTCTCGTCCAGTCACAGCAGTGCGATGAAAGAACAGAGTACTTGAAAAACAATCGGTGCTGCAAAAAATGTAAACCAGGTAAATGAAATCAGCTGCCTCATCACTGTGAGCAGAGTTGAGTCAGAGATGAACTCAAGATGAGTTAAAAGAACTAAGCTGTTCTTCAGTTAAGATTAGATAATTAACATAAAGTGCACTGAGGCAAAAGAAGTTGAGTTTAGAGGTCTGTATTAGTTTGAGCCAAAGTTCAAAAATCTAAATCATGGATTTTATAATATGAAGAATCTAGTTTTAGAGCCAAATTATTATGGAATTGGTTTCAGACTATTTTGTGCAGTTTGAATCAAGACTGCTTAAACTTTGTTGGGCTTTTTGAGGCGTATTTCAATTGAAAAAGTCAGGATGTAATCTTTCGACATATCAAAACCGGTTGCATTATGTAAGAATATTTCAGGGTTCAGCTATAGTCTGGTTTGATGACATTTACCTAAGGTCTTAGAATGACACATCAAGTTTCTCGTATGAGGATGACTTGTTCCCTGAACTTAACCTGGTAGACTCTCAAACCAGTCAGCGTTGAATACCGTGTTCATGAATGTCATCATTTTGTCTGTACAGTTAGCATGATTCTGCCACACTAATGTCTCATTACATGCATGTTTCCCTGTCTTTGTGTGTGTTTATACAGGGCAGCTTATGACACAGAAATGCGGAGTAGGAATGACTGACACTCAGTGTTCCCCATGTGGAAATGGCTTCTTCATGGACGAATATAATGTCAATAACAACTGGTGCAAACATTGCACAACGTGCACCAAGGAACGTATGTCCACTCAATTTCTTTATGATCACAAAACAGGTTGTAGGTTCTTAGAATGATATGTTCGGCTATGTTCTGAATCTTTAGATGAATCAGTATGAAAAGTCATGAACTAGAAATACCAAACATGACAGTAAAACAAAGCAGGGGCTTCCCCTTCAGCAGATCTTGGGTGGGTTTTTAGTATGGAGGTAGGTGGGGGTCTGAAAAACGTCTCTAGTAACAAACATGATATAGGACAGCAAGTCTTGAAAATACACGTGTAGCACTGGAAAAAAAAAAGCACCTGAGTGGGGGAATTTATTCTTTGAAACGGAAATAACTGCCTACTTAGATGTCTTGAGATGTTTTGATATGCAGATGTCCTGCTAAAGACTGAATTAGACAACAAGTAGAAACAAAATACTTGTAAAATGGTCGTTTGGGAAGAAAAGGAGATACAGCAAGCAATATAAGAGAAACTAATATTGAAGTAACTGAACAAACATGTATTAGTTCTCCAATGTTTTTGGGACTAGCTGAAAAGCCCAGCATAAAAAATATTTTACCAAATATAGGCTTGCTGGTTAAACTTGAAAAAAAAAAAGCCTTGTAAATATGCAGCATGTTTGCAGATTGTCAGACATGTTCTCTGAAACTTGTGCCAAATGATACTTTAGTTCAGATTGTAGATGCCCATGGTCAAATAACCAGGCTAAGGAGTCTTGTGATGAAAAGAGATGAGCAGAAATGAAAACTGAATATCCTGAGGTGGCATGAGTTATTTGTGAGTCAGCAGAAAAGAAAAAAAAACCTGTTTTTGAGCTTGCTGTTTTATTTTGACACTTGTGTCTTGTTGAAATGACTGTGTTCACATATGAGTGCAGGCACCTTTGTGTCCTAGAGGGTTTATTCATATACTCAGATGAGGAGATTTCAGCTTTTTCTTTTTGTTGTAAGATGGTCAGCATTTATTTGAAATTGAAGTCTTTTGTAACATTATAAATGCCTCTGCGGTCTCTTTAAAAATTCTATTTTTAAATGGACGTTAAGGGGAAAAATGAAATGAACTAGTGAGTTTGATAAGTGTGAATTAAGGGAGTGTCACAGTTGAAGAAACACTGATATACATAACCCCTTTCACTCTTTTAATTTGGCAGATATGAAGAATATGAAGGACTGTACGGCGACAAGTGATGCAGTGTGTACATGTGAGGAGGGCTACAGATGCAGTGACAGCAAATGCCAGACGTGTGAGAAAATTCAGACAACTACTGTTACTACTTCTACTCCTTCTACTAAAACAATACCGCCCACCCATGGTGAGTGCCTGAACCCTGACACGCTGTTGTCAGTCTGTTAAAATAGTCACTGTTGAAGGCAAACAGACTATCACACACACAGAGTATATCAGGTGTATTCTCTATTGACCTGTTTACTCTTTCTCTCTCCTTTTCCCCATCCATTTGCTCCCTTTCTATCAACCTCTTCCAGATAATGTGTGGATCTCGGTGAGTCTGTGTTTTGCGTGTGTGTGTGTGTGCGCTCTGCTCACCTGTTTCCTTCTCATCAGCAGACATGCACGACCATGTGGATGGATCATGTCAACATCAATCGGTCAGTGCCACTGTAAACAACACATCAATGTTTTAATTCACAAAGAAAACCTTGGAACTGCTCTTTATACACCTGCATGAGTGCTTGATATACTGACACTCCATTGCATGAGTTTTAGTATATCTAGAATCTAGTACGTTAGTTTAAGTTGTGTTTTGGTCATTCCTGTTTTGCAGTACTTTTTGAATGAATTAAACTGACACTGCAAGCTCAGACACTTTTTAACTGAATTAAATTAAATGTAAACTTTAATATTAAAATCTGATTTAACCCCAATAATTTCCTTAATAATATAAAATATAATATAATATAATATAATATAATATAATATAATATAATATAATATAATATAATATAATATAATATAATATAATATAATATAATATAATATAATATAATATAATATAATATAATATAATATAATATAATATAATATACTATATGATGGACTGAACAATTGTTTTGAGTGTTTCCCTGCCTATAGCCTGTATATCTAGTAATATAATATAATATAATATAATATAATAATTAAAAGGATTGGAAAGCAATAATGATAACAGGAAAAACCTATACATTTGTTATCAATTAGAACAATATTGTTTTAATTGATCAAAACAATATTAAAGCTAGACATTTTCGAAGTACAGAACACCCAAGGAGATAATAAAATAATCACTTAATCCACTTAAAATTTAGTGAAATTATTCATTTTAATGCACCTCTATAGTCACTTAATTATAATATTATGATAAGGAAACTAATTAATGTGATTTCCATATTTTAAAATTGTGAGTTTAATATTTCACCCACATGGCATGAAATTGTACTGCATAACAGGAATAAGCTTTTAATAATGTGTATTGTACTGGGTCATCAGGTCTCTGCCCCTCCGACAAGAGCATCTTTGGATCCAGTCAGTGCACAGAGGAAGAGGAGGTACCAATGCCAGTGCAGGAGGTGTGTGGAAAGACTGAAAAACTGGAGGATGTCTGAGAAAAGAGCAGGAAGAAGACCGCTGATGCGTCTATGGATTGAGTATTCACTCTAATACAAACCTGCTGCTGCCATTTACGCAAGAGAAAATCTGCACTCAGGTGGCCCATATGAAGGATCTGTGAGAATGACTGGCCATCCTGAGAAATGCTGAGATAGAGAGAGGTTTGAGTTGCCACTGCACATAAGGAGACACTCAACATACAACATAAGAGCTAATCTTTTTCAACAAATGAAGGTTTTATTCTCTGCACGCGTGTTTGTATTTATAATCGAGTAGTTTTTGCACAACAAGCCCATGGACTTTTTAAAATCAAGATTTTATGTTCAAATGTATACGAATGTATAAGGTAAAGTTGAAGTTTTTCACTATTTTGTAATAACTGTAAAAATATGTCTCAAAACATTAGGAAGTTATAGAAGCTGTATGTATAAAATGATAACAGAATGAACAAAACATTTTAAATATGTTATGGGAATATAGCATGTCAGTTACAAGATTATATTTTGTGTCAGCTACCATAAAATAGAAAACGGAATTGTAGTTGTATTTGTATTTGCTATCTTGCAGTGAAATTAATTAGGTACTCAGTGCAACATACCAAAAAAATAAACCTTTATTGATTTTATTGCACTTTACACTTAATATCAAGCATAAAAAATGTGTATTACAGTGAATATAAAACATAATATATGATGAAGCCATTGCTTATTGACTTCTGAATGAAGAAACAACGTTGACATTTCCAGACCACCATCAAAATGTCAGGGCTTTTTGATGGCATAATCCATCATGTCTGTCGCATAAAAACCAAAGAAAAGAGGAAGAACACTGACAACATTAACCAGGGACTTAACACGATCGAACACTGATAAACTGCATGAGAACAAAAAAAGTTTTTGTTTTTAACAACTGTAATATAATTAATAAGAGTTACAAATAAATAAAAATGTTTTGTGACGAATATAAACTTTACATAAAATAAATATCTCAACATATGTGAATCTTTGGTCTTCTGAGGGTTTTAGAGCTGCTCTTTGCTTTCAAACACTGTTCCTGAGGGTCAGTCAACCATCATGAGCCTTTGGTGTCGACTCTTCATGCAGTCAACATCAGCATCCCGCTGCCGTTCTGATGGTTTAGAATCAGTGTTTCCGCGTAAACGTACATTATGGGTAATACTGCCAAGCTGGCATGAACTGTCAAGCTCATACGCAACACTTATGTCGTCCATACTGTTAGTCAAACACCCAGGTCTTCCCCTAACGCAGCCTGTTGCTCTCTAGATGAAATCCCCTGCCAGGGTTAGAGTTTTAATACTGGGTACTCACGAAGCATCAGTTAAAACAAACCACGCAGCAGCTGAACAGCACGGAAGAAGAACGGACACAAGTATTCCATCATCCCTCACAGCACCTCTTCTTTAGATATGTGGCACTCTTTACCTTGCTCCTGAGATGGGAAGAAGATAAAATCGTTCTCTCTGCTCCTTTCCTCCTCAGACAGATGGACGGGGGGAGACTGAGGGTAGGACACGTTGGTGTTGTTTAGTGATTCTTCTTGGAGTTCGTGTGCTTTTTTCTCGCCGCCATTCCATCCAAATTGATTGAGCAAACTAACAAAAACTGTCTGGGGACCGTAGATGTGAAGAGGGCCTACGAGAAAGTGAGAATGTTGAATTTTCATACTATTTGAACGTTTGCTTGTTTTTTTGTTTTTTTTTATGTGGGGGGTGTCATGTATTGAAGCCCGTTTTGGCCACTGAATAAAAAATAAAACAAGGTAATTGCGACTTTTTATCTCACAATTCCAACTTTTTTTTGTCACAATTGCGAGTTTACAACTCAAATTTCTGACTTTTTTCTCAGAATTGCGTCATATAAACTCGCAATTTGGACTTTTTTCTCACAGCAAGTTTATATCACACAATTCTGAGATTTTAACTTATTAAGAGTTATAAAGTCCAATTCTGAGGAAGAAAAAAAACTACTTTTTATTTTGTTTATTTTCTTACAATTGCAAATTTATATCTCGCAATTCTGACTTTTTTCTCACAATTGCAAGTTTATAAGTCAATTCTGAGAAAAAAGTCAGAACTTCGAGTTTATATCATGCAATTCTGAGAAAAAAATTTTTGAGATATAAACTTCACAATTGTGAGAAAAAACAACTCACAATTACCCTTTTTTTATTCAGTTGCGGAAACAGGCTTCTATGGGGACATATATATATATTGTATTTATATATAAAATGTATGTATGTACAGTACACACACACACGCACATTATAATAATATTTTTTAATTATTATTTCAATGATTATATGTCTGGTTATTTAATTCTTATATACTATTTCATTTATTTTTTTTGAGATATAAACTTCACAATTGTGAGAAAAAACATAACTCACAATTACCCTTTTTTTATTCAGTTGCGGAAACAGGCTTCTATGGGGACATATATATATATTGTATTTATATATAAAATGTATGTATGTACAGTATATACACACACACACACGCACATTATAATAATATTTTTTAATTATTATTTCAATGATTATATGTCTGGTTATTTAATTCTTATATACTATTTCATTTATTATTGTATTATTAATAATTCATACAAATGTCATCTGGTGTAACTGCGTAACCATCAAGTCAAAAGTATGTTATACATTTAGTTTTATACATACATGAATATACATATGGTCAATTATATTTGGGTGTGTTCATGTTTTGTATGGTTGTTTTGTTTATGCTGTCATATTTTGTTTTTGTGTTTATAGGACCCCCTTGAAAATGAGATGTAACATCTCAAAGGGCTATCCTTTCAATAAATTCAAAATTAAATGTATGTGATATTTTAAGCAATTTATTGACCATGAGGGTCTGCAGTAGTCCTCTCAATGATATTTAATTATTATTTCAATGATTATATGTCTGGTTATTTAATTCTTATATACTATTTCATTTATTATTGTATTATTAATAATTCATACAAATGTCATCTGGTGTAACTGCGTAACCATCAAGTCAAAAGTATGTTATACATTTAGTTTTATACATACATGAATATACATATGGTCAATTATATTTGGGTGTGTTCATGTTTTGTATGGTTGTTTTGTTTATGCTGTCATATTTTGTTTTTGTGTTTATAGGACCCCCTTGAAAATGAGATGTTACATCTCAAGGGGCTATCCTTTCAATAAATTCAAAATTAAATGTATGTGATATTTTAAGCAATTTATTGACCATAAGGGTCTGCAGTAGTGCTCTCAATGATATAATTTCCTGTTTTGTTTTTTACTGCATGTTTATGTATATTGGTTTGGCCACATGACATGATTTCACAGTCAAATCAAATATTTTTTTAAAATATTAATAAGCAGTGAAGCAGATTTGTTAATAAATAATAATTAAAGATTACGCCAAACTACTTGATAAAACTTTTGCTTTTCAAGAATTGCATTATTTTAATGTTTATTTATTTATTTATTCATTCACATTTTTTTTTGTTTATGCCCCTCACTTCATGCCATAAAGATGTATATTTAGGTCATATTTTTAAACAAATTAATAGATCTGGATAAATGAGCTTCATAATTATTTTAATAAAATAAGAAAATCACAAAAAGCAGCTCTTTATAGTACCTAAATTGCCAGCTGGAGGCACAGCCTGCTCTGAGCTGATTGGCTGATGAAATGAGCAGTTTGTGTTGTGATTGGTGGGTGTGCTGCCATGTGACAGCATCTCCTGGGCATGGGGCTGCTCATTTGGTTGGCTGGTAGGAGGTGTAGTCTCACTGTCCACCTGAAGAAAAGAAGGACTGTGAGTCAGATGATTCATGACATGCTCACATACTACAGAAATGTGCATTAACTCTTTACTCACCTCCATATCACCCAACGAGCACTGCCTGACAACTAATGAAGAGAAGAGACCAGTGAGAGGTAAGATTAACCCACAAAACCTCTGAGAAAAAATGTGTTTGCGTTCATGTGTGTATTGTGTTACTCACAATGCTTAAAACATTCCTTCTCTTTCTTCCTGCAGAGCCGGAGGAACAGCATGAGGATGATGACAGATAACATTACAGAAATGAACCCACATAAAACCAACACCACAACACTATTGTCACCTGTAAAATAAATACAAGGATGTAAATTAGCATAACTATTTATGTTGAGATGAAGAGTTGAATAGGTGAGATGAATGTCCTATAGGAATTTCCTATATGGGAAAGCGCTCTTTAAGGAACAGTGCTCTAAAAAGGTTATATCTGGTAATAGCAAGAGTTATGTAAAACAAAAAATAAATGTCCGCAATTAAATATCTAATGAATATCAAGACTGAAGTGCCTTTTTTGACTGATTTGTGCAGCACTCGAATGGGTTGTTGATTCCTGAAATAAGGTTTGTGGTTAACACAAGCTCAAAATACTTCTGTCATGTTTTATTGTACGACATTTGTTGTAGTTCTTGAAAAGTGTTTTCTGTTAAAGGGGACATAACACACAGTTTCTGCCAATCTCATGTTAATCTCGAGTACCTATAGAGTAGTATTGCATCCTTCGTATCTCCAAAAAAGTATTTAGTCTGATCAGATTTATGAAATACAGATACAGTTTTACGCTTCCCTCTGAAAACAGTCGAGCTCCTGGAGGCGTGCCGTGGGCGGAGCTAAAGAGCCACAAGCATGCAAAGCTTTTGTATAGTGACCGTCTGCAAGCTGTGACATCGACATAAATAGTTTCCTTAAAGGGGTCATATGATGCTGTTAAAAAGAACATTATTTACCAGCACGGATCAGCTCCAGGCATGATGAAGCGATATTGTCCTCTTTTGGAAGGCCAAACCAAAAAGTAGTTTCGCTTTCACAACGAAAAACACACAGCGCCTTCACGACATGGCGGCGGCAACAACAATACTCACTTCTTTGGTGACAATGTTGATTTTCGCACTCTTCCGGGAGAAGCGCCCATACAAGGAAATTCACCCTATATGATGTCATGCAGGGCAATACTTAAAAAAAAAAAAAAAACTTTGCAAATCTTTTTTTATTCTCAAACAGCAACATCACACACTAACTAAAGTTGAAAAAGTGAAAAAGCATAATAGGACCCCTTTAAGCAACAAGGATGATTTGATTAAAACAAAGATATACAAACGTGTTTTGGTAATATTAGATAATATGTGTAAAAAATAATAGTCGAGGGCCGAGTCGAGATGACAGGCATGGGGGCCCTTGCAGTCAGGCTCTCATGTTTTTGGCCATGGGGACTGATACTTTGGAAGCCCCTGTTAATCTGAGGCTCTGGGAAACATTCCCATTGGCCCAGTCCATAATCCAACCTTGCTTCAAGCATACTACCCTTCCTTAGATGGTAGTAAATCCAAAATACTACTTAGAATACGAGTGCACACACATTATGTACATGAAAACAACAATGCTTACCCAGCCCGATCTCAGCTGTCTCTGTGGATGAAGTGGTGGATGTAGTGGATGAAGGGACGTCAGCATAGGTGGAGGACGGGACGGATGATTTGATTAAAACAACGATATACAAACGTGTTTTGGTAATATTAGATAATATGTGTAAAAAATAATAGTCGAGGGCCGAGTCGAGATGACAGGCATGGGGGCCCTTGCAGTCAGGCTCTCATGTTTTTGGCCATGGGGACTGATACTTTGGAAGCCCCTGTTAATCTGAGGCTCTGGGAAACATTCCCATTGGCCCAGTCCATAATCCAACCTTGCTTCAAGCATACTACCCTTCCTTAGATGGTAGTAAATCCAAAATACTACTTAGAATACGAGTGCACACACATTATGTACATGAAAACAACAATGCTTACCCAGCCCGATCTCAGCTGTCTCTGTGGATGAAGTGGTGGATGTAGTGGATGAAGGGACGTCAGCATAGGTGGAGGACGGGACTGGGGTGGAGACAGGAGCACAAATGTGACATTGGCCTGTGTATTGATCGATCGCGGTACAAGTGTAACCCTCCCGACAGCGACACTCCACATCTGATGTTATCGTACACGCCACCACCACCGTCATGTTGAATTCTAACACACACACACATTTGTTTTCAAAACGTTTTGCCATACTTCCTGTTTCTATTCTCACTTCATCCTGTTTATACTGTTGTGGGTTAATTAGGTGTAACGAGCTTCATACCAGGTAAGCAGTTCTGGAAGCAGCGGTAGCATCTGTCTTCTCTGTTTTTCTGACTGGTGAAGAAACCGGGGTCGCACTGAAGACACCCAGTGACAGACTTGTAATATCCTAAGAGATGATGAACAGTCAGGAAGACAGAGTGGAAAAAGAGGAAGTGGAAATGCAGAGGACAAAAAAAGGACAGTAAGGTCAAATGAATTCAAACTAACAAGAAAGATGTTAGTGACTTTAAGTCTATCACTGGACTATAGTTCACACCACTACATCTTAGAGTCAGTCGACTTTGTCAGGTAGACAGAGGCCATTCACTTGTTGGTCTAAGGATGTCCTTAGCCATTACAGTACATCTCTCATTTGTGTGAATGCCGTGAATCTATGACGCCGTGGCCAATCGGATCGCTGTTTCTTTCATACTACATGACTGTTTTGGGTATCATAAAGTTGCTGTGGTTTGCACAATGGATCAGCAACTGGGGGTCACATATTATACGATATTTCACTAGGAAGAATCCCGACAACTCTGTCTTGTGTACAAAAAGTCATACAGGGAATGACGCAAGACTACGACTCCTCCCCCTGATTTCCCTTGCCCTGTATCTTGTTCTCTCATTGTCTGTATGTGACCCGGAAACCGATTGAACTCAGCCATCTTGAAGGACATCCCAATTCACTAATTGCAACGCGAGGAACGAGGAGTGAGGAAGCTTCCCGAGGAGTTATGAGTGAGGATACACAGGTGTATCCTTCCCTCGCATCCTAAGGGGGTGGAGCTAAGATGCAAGGAAAGGAAATTATGAAAGTAAATGAGGATGAAGAAATAAGAAATGAGAAGCACCCTCTGAGTCCCAGACAGGTCCATATATTTGGCCTGCTAAATAGTTCTTGGGCATCGGCACTTATCTCAGATCACGTTTTTGATCATTCACACTATGAACAAGCACCGATTTGCCTCAGATTTTGGGCCAATCTCCAGAAAAAAAAATTAAAATTGGGCCTAAAATCATGCACTGTATACCTGGAATTTTAAAAACTTGAGACCATTTGTGTGAATTACTGCCACCTGTTAGTATGGTTTGGTGAGATGTGCTTTTATTACATACGCACTTTAACGTAAAAGTAGGTGCAGCCATTTTTAACATGCATGTACAAAGCTTTGGGTCTCAGCCGCTAGTTATGTTAGCTGTGTAAAAATTGAAAAAAAAAAGCAGTCTGTTATGCTTAGCAGCCCATAGGGAAAGTTATTAAATTTGGCACACTGATAGAGAACAATCTGGATATTAATCACAGCAAATTTGGAGGTTTTAACTCAATGCTTCTAGCGCCACCAACTGTCTAAAGTTGCACACGTTTTTCCATCGTGAACATTTTTCCGCCATTTTGAATTTTCCAAAAAACCAACTACTCCTAGACTGTTGCTCAAATTTTCATGACAATTGAACCATTTTCAGACCATGCCAACAAAAGGTTATGCAAAGTTGATTAGTCAAACCGTTCTCGAATAACAAGAATATGAATTTGACGAAAATGCTATATTTTACAAATGTTACAAACTTGGTATAGGCAAAAGGCCTATATACCAGTTGTAACTTTCTGTCCGCCATTTTGATTTTATTTGAAAACCTACTTATCCTAGACCGTTCATCTTCAGACTATGCTGGCACAAAGTTATGGGTTTCGTGTTGATAGAACGGTTTTCATATACCACATCAAATGAATTTGATGGCATGCATCTGAGGCTGTATGTCTGCAGCTTTGACATATTGACACCAAACTTTGTGTCATTGTCACCTCATAGCTACACCACATCAATTTGGTGTCAACGCCACCTATTAATCAAACATAATAAGTCAAGTCAAGTCTGCTTTATTGTCAATTCTTCCACATGTACAGCACATACACACAGAGAATTGAAATTGCGTTACTCTCAGACCCTTGGTGCATACAGATAACACTAACAGTAGAATTTAAGCAATTATGTTACATTAGATAAGTGATTCTATTTATGATTTTTCAACCATTTTGCTTAATATCATCTACAAATGTCTTTAATTACTAATTTCTGCAGTTGGTGTGATGCTTGCTGCCTTGAAATTTAGCTTCTCATTGTACCTCTATTGTGCTTGGACCCTTATATATTTTATAATCATAATCATAAGCACACAAAGTTGTAATGCAAATAGTTTTACAGTTTACTGCACATCATTATTCTTCTAGTTATTTACCTAGAATAATTTAGTGGCTAATAAATCGGTCTTGTGCATTCACAGGAAATAGCTTACTTTTCCCTCCCACCTCAAATAATTTCCATAACAAAAGTTTTGCAAGTGAACGCAAAAGTTTCTCAGGGGAGTGCAAATCAAAATCTTTTTTTTTTTTTTACCTTCATCATGTCCCTTTAGTATCTTTGAAAAATTTAATTAACCTATTGCACAGCATAGATACTAAAATGACTATCGTAACATATTTAAAGGTGTAATAACTAAATTTGTATTTGACTGTGCAAAGACGTTCAGCTCAAAGGGCACAAACTGAATTTTTAAAGGCGGATGTGGGTGCTCGCACACAGACACACTCACGTACGTGCACACACACTTTTATGCACAGACTCAGACTTGCTGACTGAGGTCTCTTAAGGGGAGAGATGAGAAATAGCATCAAAAACAGGACGTTACAAAGTAGCTCAAACAGGCAGTGGCATTCTAATGAAGGAAGTGGTTTATGCTTCTGTGTCAGAACATACCATTTCCCATCACGAGAGAGAAAGAAAGAGAGGGAAAGGAAGAAGAAAGAACGATTAAGAAAAACCTAATAAACCATTGATGTCCTGGGCAATTTCTTGCTCAGACCACATATGTAATACTGGGAAGTGTTGTGACAGAAAGGTACGCTCACGCACTCCGCAAAAACAGGGAAAGAATTCAGAGAAAGTGATGCTAGATACAAGAGACTTTGAGAAATATCGCCCCGAAATGCTTTCTCACCTGCATCACACAACTCTTCTGAAAGGGCTCTGGAATTTCTCATTTTTCCGTCCTGCTCAAAACAAACGACAACACACAAGATAATTTGTTTTGGATGCATCCAATAGAGTAACACAGTGTCTTTTAAATGCACACTGAAGTACGGTTCTGCGCTAATTCGGTTCACAATTCAGATCAACTGATTAATGTGAACACAGAGCATGCAGCATACTACAAGTCTTCACATCAAAGCGTCTTGTTAACAATATATACCGTACATATTATAACATAATTTACCATGGGGAGCCCATATATCAGGTGACCTGTCAGCATCACCATGGCTACAGATATCACTGTCACAAGCATCTGTAAACGATACAACTTTATCAGACACGAAGTGATCCACACAGACAAAATATCACACACCCTCCATCAGTCATTGGAGAACATATGAACAAACACAATCAAACTTTCGAATAAAGAAGTGTGATTTAGCACAAGTTTCACTTCGATGTTCACATGTTCATGACTATTAAAATAATATATTGCATTATTCAACAGCTGAGTTTGCAAAAAAAAAAAAAAACATTGGGGAAGTAGATTTGTGAATCTGATGCAATAGCAAATAAGCATGTGACTGGCTCGTTTTGATTATTTTAAGTCATTTTTAAAGTCTAGTCAAAATCTTAGAAGAAAGACCTACATTTTTGAAAAATGAAGCAAGTGGAGAAAAAAAAGAACCTAACAATAACTGCAATATAAGTGAAAATAGTCGGTACCTCACAATTAGTTGAAATCCAAAATGTCATCAAATGCTTTCAAACTCTTTTTCTGTGTCTTCTGCCAGTCTGTTTTCTGTTCTGATCATTTCATCTCATTGTTTCCTCACCTGCTGTGTCTTCCTGTCATTCCCCTCCCTCTCTTTCTCACACTGCCCTTCACCTGCTTACTGTTGTGGAGAAAGAGAGAGAGAGAGAGAGAGAGAGAGAGAGAGAGAGAGAAGCAATAGCTTCACTGTGCTGTCACCGTTTCATTGGCGTTTCATTATTACTGGTTTGATTAAAGCAAGATACATTCAGAATGTGAGTGTATTTCTAAATGGAGTAGTTTTGGGATGCCTCATAAAAATATACACATATGAACACATTCATATGCTTGCAAACATGTATACACTAAAAAGGAGTTTGATGGACATAAAACTGAATAGTTTTATATCCAACAATCACCTTTTTAGGGTTACGTTCCCAGACCTAAAACCACCGTCATGAAGCAGATAAAGACAAAAGGTCAACTCACAAAAAAATGTCTGTGGCTTTGATCTAAAATGCCATTTCTTTTGGCCCTTTTTTCCAGTGTTACCTTATTAAGTAAACAAGTGCGTAACAGTCTGACAGAACAACAGATACTTAAAGGAAAAAATGACCTATAGAATGAAAAAGAAAAAAAACACACATCATGACACAAAAACTCCACTCCTTGCAATGTGTGTGTTCAGCAGTAACCTTTATTCTGAAATATTTTTAAAGCTCCAGTCTTTCTGTACACTTGCAGTGAAGCGAGCAATTCCTGTTCTGCTTTGGGTTACATACATACATATTTATATATACATATAGTCCTGTTACTCTTTAAATCAAAATACGCATGTGCCATTGCTGCAGTCAGGGGCCTTTTCCTCCCCTTAGACACTCGGGTGGGTCCTTGGAGCAAAACATGGCACATGTGCAAATTTAAAGAGAACCCTTGGAGGTCCCTAAAACAGAAACATCCCTACAATTCCACAGTAGAAACAAGATTCATTCCTGTGAGATATTACAGAATGACACGGAGATGCTATGAATGAAATCATTTCAAATGTTGTAATTCTCTTGTTAAGGTTCAGGACTTGCTTGCATAGCCAGCATTGGAGCGTACACAACTCTCCCTTTGTCTCTTCTAGGTTACAGTATCGTTGCATTCATACAGTTATTGCCATTCTTTGTAAGCACTTTTGCTTTTGCTTTTTTTTTTTCAAATTCTGTTATTATTTTGGTGAAGGTATTGCGTGGAATTTACACATTGTTTGTAGCCGCTGCAAATTTGAAATATCCAAAAGACTTTTAAGGAAAATTCAGTCAGTTCCAATGAGTAATTTTCCTGACTGATCCTTTTCATACAAGACCGGATTTGTGGTTATTGAATTGTTAACAGAATTCTCATAAAAGACTTTTGTTTTAAGGTCTTATTGCAACAAACAATAAGTAACTTGCTGTAGAAAATAACCAGTTACTCATTGCAGAAACCAGGAGTGCTCACTCCATACATATACACATGCATACATAGTCGTACACACATAGTTCAGCACAGTGCTGCGAAACAATATAAAAAAAATGAACTAAAATAAAAATAATAATAAAAAAATTCTGTGAATGAACAATGACTCAGTTGTTTACAGTGCTTCTTATTGGCAGCAGAAGTGCCACAAAAAATATGATAAGCAATATTTAGTCCTCAAAATCAAATTGTAACATTTTAATTAATCAAGCTCATCCTTTTATTTTTCTGGGCTGGGCTTTTTTTTAATCAAACAAAGATTTTTTTTTTACATACTGTTTAATTGGTACCCATGGAACATCATTTTTTAAATGAAATAACTTGTTGATAGAAATAAAATCACAATAAATCTGCAAAACCCCATCAGAACTTCACAGTGGTAAGGGAAAAACCTAAGGCAGACGCACAGTGTTGTTCATCAGTCAGTATGCAAAAAATAGAACAAGATAAAAAGAAAAACAACCTGAGGATTGTACATAACATAGTTCAAATGATTAAATTCTGTTCTGGCTCAGCATAGAAAGTGATATGTACTGTAATATGTTTATTAAAGTCTTCACTCTTTGTTTTTCTACAGCAGAAATTTACATGCTGGACGTACAGCACCATGTTTTCAAAAGCACGAGGTTTTCATTTTCACTGTGTGAAGTATCTTTCCTGAATGTCTTATTTCACATTTGGCACTCGAAATGTCTCTGTCAAAGAGTTTTAGTCTCTATTCTTGAATTCAAGCTGTGGTTTACACGCAGACTACCTATTTGACGACAGATATGAATGACCAACAAAGCCTACAAGAAGTCGGTTTCTTCTGGAACTACTGTATTAGTCACTGTGGGCGTTTGATTAAAATTAGAGAGTGTTCTGCCAAAAGAAGAGCTGATTATTACAAATCATGTGAGGTTCTTGAGAACTTAAGCCTAGAATCAGATTACACATTAATTTGCATAATATATTGCTCAAGAAAATGACTGGAAGATCATTCTCCAGTGAATCTAACCCATTGGGATCTCACCCTTTTAGGTGGATAGAAAAGAAAATGTGTTCATTGAAATATTTCATGGGGTTGTTAGATCTCCAGTGGGTCTAATCCAATAGATCAAACCCATCGAGATCTCACACTCAATATTAAGCAATAGTTCAACAAATCTTAATTTGCAGGATGCATACAAAAATCAATCTCCAAATATTCCCCATTTCCACCTCAGAGTAAAAATAAAGAAATTCACAAATATAAAAAAAAACAAAGTTGCAGTTGTAAGATTTAGTCACAATTCTGACAAACAATGTATTAAAATATAAAGTTGCAATTACTTGAAATAAAGTCGCAATTGTCAGATATTAAGTCAAAATTACAAAAAACAACGCCAAAAAAATATAAAGTCGCAATTATGAGGAACAAAGTTGTAATTATGAGACATGAAATCACAATTATGAAAAACAAAGCCACAATTGTGAGAGATAAAGACAAAATCATGAGAAACAATATCAAATGATGATATGTCACTAGAAAATGACTAGAAATGAAGTCGTAATTGTGAGACAGAAAGTTGAAATGACAAAAAAAAAAAGTCAAAACTGTGAGATGTCAAAATCGAAAGAAAAAAAATGTCGTAATTGTGAGATATGAAGTCAAAATTCCAAGAAACAATGTCATTAAACATAAAGTCGCAATTACAAGAAACAAAGTCCAAACTGTGAGATATGTAAAAATGGAACGAAACAGTGTCGTAATTGTGAGATATTAAGTCACAATTCCAAAAAGTGGCAATTGTGAGAAACAAAGCCACAATTGTGAGATATAAACTCACAATTATGAAAAAGAAAGTTGCAGTTGTGAGACATAAAGCTGCAAATGTAAGATATAGGGCTGCAATTATGTGAAATAAAGTCACAACTGTGAGACATCAAGTTGTAATTAAGAGAAACAAAGTCGCAGTTGTGAGATATAACCCTGCCATTATGTGAAATAAAGTTGCAACTTTGAGATATTAACTCACGATTACAAGAAACAAAGTCACAATGATGTTTTTTTAAACTCTCAGGCAGAAAAGGATTTCCATAAGGTCCTGCTGTTAAAAGTGCATAGAAAGGAAAATTTAGTTTGTCAAACATTTCATGGGGTTTTTAGTAAGATCATTCATTAGTGAGTTTAACCTATCAGGATCTCACTTTCTAAAGGACCTATCCACTGTAACAAGATAGGATGCTCTCAAAAACTCCCAAGGATCAAGGACACCACTATTATGAAAATTATTTGCTCTAAAGGACTTCACTCACATCACCTTATCACCTTAGTCTGGACTACAAGACTGTTCCCAATGAAAACAACTGGTCAGACAAACAGACAGATCTTTGCATCAACCTCAGCCATCAGAGGCACCAGCAAGGTCTTAGCTAAGAGGATACGAAACGGAAAAATGGCAGAACTATACTGGAAGGATTTTACTATCCAAAATAGAAAGACCTTTGAAATACTAGATATTTATGGACTGAAGCAGGTCTCACATCTACAGCAGCGTTACATATACAGCATTTTCATGAAATGTAATTTTCTGAAATGTATCTCCACCGGCAGAGAAAAAGACTCAATATCACTAATTTCAAAGACGAAAAATGAGGGGAAAAGTAAAAAGGAAACAACTTAAAGTTTGACATTCGTAATGCTCTGATCTACTCTGAGCCATAACATCCTCAAATCTCACTCATCTGACCTCACCCATCACTCATGTTTTCCAACCGCAATAGAGGAAGTCAAAGAGTTCATTATTCTGAAGCAGCCTGGCATCAGCACAATACCAGTAGCATGAAATGTCATATATTCCGTGTGAATTTGAGCACAGAGATGGGGGACGTGCAGGCTACAGTTACCTCCACCCTTCACTTGCATTAACAGCCGAGTATTTACAACAGCTCAGACAGGAAGCACAACACACCTACTGACCCACGGCTTACAGCGGCACGTAACGTTACATGCGACAATGAGAAGTGAGCAAATGTCCCCTCGGAGTCTCTAGGAAATGGAAACTTTGCAAAAACACCGTCAATGATTCTCTGCCAGAAATACGAAAACAAAAGTGATTGTATTCAGTGCTGAAAATATGATGACTCAGACCTTCGGGGATCAGATCGGAAAACATGATCGATACCAGCCGGTGGATGGGCTCGGTGAAATCAGATAAACGCAAACAACGTTATCAGGACTCTCATCTTTTTATGTAATTGTGAAAACAGTCAAGCTGCTCTGCACAACCAACATGGGGAAAATGTCGCAGTACATGTTCACTTTAGAGCACGGAGCACACACAATGTAATTCCATTTACCACCACTAGAGGCAGTGACTGGACAGACTGCAAAAACATGAGAAGGGCTGATGATGGGTGCCATGAAGAGATGAGGGGCACTTTTTATTCTTCTTGCAAACACCTCCTTCAGATCTGATGGCATCATTATCTTCCTCCTTCCTCGGTTTTATCTCTCTCTGTTTCTCCGTTTGCATCTGTACCACCTCCAGGTACAGGAGAAGTGGATTTACTGTATGGTGAGAAAAGAAAAGAAAAATCTGTGGTTTATAAAGGTACAGTGTGAAATCTCAAAATCAGGATACGGTATGAACAGTGTGCAACCAGATAACGCAGGGTTATCTTTTAACCAAGTTAAAGTGTCAAAAGCCCATAAATCTTTGTGGATATTTGCATACTTGTTTCCAGTCTGAGTGATGAGTCTCCTGCAGGTTTCAGAATAACCAAGTTAAAGTGTCAAAAGCCCATAAATCTTTGTGGATATTTGCATACTTGTTTCCAGTCTGAGTGATGAGTCTCCTGCAGGTTTCCATCTGCACATCCAGTCCTCTCTTCATACTGCACATCTCCATGTACCCATGAAGATGACGGTTCATGTCTGACTTTGCTGTGGCCAGGTCCAACTACAGAGGAACAGACTGCATAAGACTGGGCTTCTATATTTACATTTATGTGTACATTTATTCACTTTGCACTTAGCAGCCAGTTAGAATGAAAAGAAAAGAGCAGTACAATAATATGTACTTGTAAAATATATGATTTACTACTGTAGCTGCATCTTTAATTCTTTCAATGTTAATAAAATTGTCTGTTATACTGAATGTTTTGTCATTTCTTTCTTACTTTGCAATATAATGGTTGCTTTTCTAAAACGAGACTGCCTCGATGTATACGGCCGAATCCTGTCAGGGTGTTTTTCCGAAACCTCAGAAGGGTTTATTTTGTGATAATGATCAGCTGACTGTAGATTATCTTGCTTAACATAATATTTAAATTGACCAATCAGAATCATCAGAATGAATAAGGCATGAATGTAAAGTAAAATGCTGGTTAATGTAAACTTCTCACCTCTATCTGGTCTATAGTCTCCTGATATTCCTTCTCCCTGTTCTTAAAAAGACATTCCGTGTCCTTAATCACCTTTTCCAAGCACTCATCCTGCTCAGACAGATAGAGAGAGAGAGAAAGAGAGAGAGAGAGAGAGAGAGAGAGAGA
>NW_015546079.1:26945-28261 GCF_001515605.1 Sinocyclocheilus anshuiensis
ATAAAAACGAACCTAATATTACTAAAGAGAGAGAGAGAGAGAGAAAGCCCACAAACACATTATCTCATGCTGAAGCATAAGCAATCACCAGCAGATGAGATTTTACCAGAGGGAAAATAAAATACTAGATTAATGACCCCGCTGATGGAAAACTCTAAACACTTTGAATCCTTTGAGCTTTCCATGAAATGCAACACACTTCCAGCCAACATCGCATTAACTAATGTCAGTAATGTTTAGTATCGAACTGCCCCCCCAGCAAACTGGACCGAGTACCCTGACCTAAATATGAGCAGTGTGTGTGTGTGTGTTTGCATGCGTCCTGTGAGTGAACCCCATGACTGGATGACCGGTAGAATCCTATTCTCCTTTGGACACTCTGAGCGAGCATGTGAATCTGAGTTTCATCCTGTGTCGAATTTTGTGAAGCTGCCACTGCCTGGCTTCTGTTAGAGCTGCCAACCCTGAGAGATGAAGGAATACTCAGCAGTTCACCACATACATTAAGAAATTCATGAAAAAGAAAGAGAGACAGACAGGAGGAGAGAGAGAGAGTGCCTGAGGAAAGAATGCAATGGTATGGTGGAAATTACAATTCAAGTGCCAAGAGTTACAATAAGAGGAAAGAAATATGAGAATGATATGAATTATTATGATATAAAGCAGGGCATAATGCTGGGTGAGATGGAAGTTACTTTTAAAATAGAGAGAAACTACACACTACATAACTTGATTTTATACAAATGCAACTTAATTTTAGGTTTATGCTAAAAACAAGTATCATTGTATAAAAAAGCTTAATTAATAAGCTATTAAGTTCATTTTTGTTATTAAATGTTTTAGAACCATAAACCTCGCAAAACTGGATTAGATTTCTGTCAAAAGGCTTATTTGATGTTGCTTCTCATTGAATCTTCTTGTTAAGATGTTTATGATATCCTTGCTGGAAAACAAGTTGTGAATTAATTAATTTAGATGAATTAGGTAAACATTAAAAAGTAAACTGGTGCACCAATAACATTCTTGGATTCTAATCAAAAGTCTTGGAGATCCTTTCTATCAGTTATTCCTCTTCCATGATTTTGACTGTCCATTTTTTTTAAATATTAAAGCTGCAGTCCGTAACTTTTTTTGGTTAAAAATGATCCGAAATCAATATTTGAGCAAGTACATAACCAGCCAGTGTTCAAAACTATCGCCTTACTTTAGCCCGATTCACAACAGTTAGCTTATAATAATGTTTTCTAATTTGAGTGGTACGGGTAGGTTTTCGCGGGAAATTCGAGCATGGCACTGCGTCATTACGTCACGTCTGT
>NW_015546079.1:28427-35747 GCF_001515605.1 Sinocyclocheilus anshuiensis
GATAGCCTGGGATTACAAAGATTTGTATTTGAAAGAAAACCAGTTCTAAGGGAGCATAATTTGCTTTTTGGGTTAAAAGAATGTCTTTAGTATGAAATTCAAAGAGTATGACAATTACATTAGACTGTGCAGAAATTGAAATCTACACGCTAATACACACTATACTCATAGTCACCAATGCTGATGTTGTTAACATTAATCATTTGAGAATAAAGTATAACAATAATAATAATTTGAACGGTTTGATGTGATATGAGCTAACGCTCTTTGGATTTAATCACCATTGGTAGCGAGATTTATGGTAATGCTTTTTTCCTCAGTTGGTCTGAACAAACGTGGCAGACTTGTTACTTACTTGTTCAGATGGCAATATACGGTGACAATTCTTATTTGGGTCATATTCCAAGATGTAGGCTAGAATCTGTGATTGCGAAGTACAGTAAATATCTACACCGGTGCGGTGACTGACAGCCACACATACTCTTCAGAACATTAGATTCATCTGCGCTGGAGCCGTGCCGACTCTCAAACCATGCAAGCTAGATAATTCCGCACACAGCTGCAATTCCAGGTTTCCAAACAGAGATGGCGACAAAGAGGCAAAACTTACGGACTGCAGCTTTAACTATGTTCTTATTTTATTGCACCTACTGTACTTTTATTGTTACGTTTTATAACACTCCACTAACTATTTTGTCAGTTTTAATTTTTATGAAGGTAAAATAACATTTTTTTTTTTTTGCTATTTCGAAATACAAGAATTCAATTATATTTTTTTGTCATGAAGTCTTTGCACTGAAGGCTGTTATTGAAAAATGGGCCAGTGTCAATTATACTTGACCCGCTAGCATTTTTATTTCACATTCAAAGAGGTTAGCCAATCATAACTGTAATTTGCATAAAAGTAAAGCAAAAACAGCCTGTTTAATTTGTAGTACTGGAAAATGTTATCACAATATCAATTATATTATATCAATTATATCACATTTTAGTGCCTAACATTATAAGTGGGACAAAAAAATTTGAAAAATAAATTCTATTGGACCCTTGAATATTTAAAGGGCTTTTAATCAAGGGAAAATTTTCATATGTACAAAAACATGTTTACTAAATGAGGAAGTAGTAAGAAATAACAAGAACTGTATTTCAACCACAAATATCAACCACATAAAAACCAGACTGAATCCAGAATCTAGTGCACTAACCTCCCCCTGACTGGTGTCTCTTGTTAAAGTGCATCCTGGGAAATCCTCCCACAGAAGGAGTGTTTCCTCGGTCTCTTCCCAAGCCAGAGAGTCACAGTCATCCTCAAACTCGCACTCACGCCTGGCAAAGACACGGTTAAGTTATTACAATAGTTATAAATAGACTGTAAAAAGAACAGTTAGGAACCACAGCTCTGACCAAACAGTGCAAAGCATTTTTAATGGCTCACAGTTGGGTCAGCATTCTCTGCATCTCTTCATTGATCTGGAGGGTTGAAGGGGTGCACACTTCATCCTCTCGCACACCACCTCCATCACTGTCAGACGTGCTGACTGGCTCATCTGTCTCGCTGCCATTGGCAGGTTGTGAAGCTTGTTTGTGGGCACGAGAGGTGATGGCATTATGAGGGCTGGGAACCTGAGACGGCAAGAGAAAGAGAGAGGATTAGGCCATTTCATAGCCTTCACATTTTTGACCCACTGAAACAAACGTGTAAAAAGATTTATAGGTTGGACCGCTCCCCTCTTCTACCCATAATGCAATAGACATCAGTTCTCTGTGTCTCAGACACTACAGCAGGCGTCAGCAGAAACTCACAGCAGCTGAGTCAGTGACATAGAGGGGGGGCTGGGATGTCGTATGAATTACAAGGGTGCAAGATTACAAGATTATAGATTACATTCAGTGCAGAAAATCAATTTGGTTTGTTTTCCAGTAATAAGATTGAAACTGAAAACTACACATTTACTTGAGAATCATCAGGCATTAAAATGCTCTTGTATTAAGCACAAATTAGCTAGATTTGTGCTGAAAACAAGTCAAATTTTATTTTATTGCGCTTTTCACAGTATACATTGTTTCAAAGGAGCTTAATAGAACATCAAATTGTAAATGCTTATAATATCTGAATATTTTTATACCTTAGACATTTAGCAGATTAGAGCTAGGTGATAATATAGTTACATATTGCACCGATATAAACAACCAAGCAGTTGAGATTTGCTATATAGTATTTATTGCTTTATGTGAGTATACTGTATGTATGCGGGTAAAGTTGGATATACTGTACTAATGCAAAAAAGAAAATAGGGTGAGAAAAATGAACTTAATTCAGACATATTTTAAGAACAGTTCTTAAAGTTTTTTTTTTTTTGAAAAGCTTTAGAGTTTCTATTGTTTCTATATGTTTCTTGTTTTGTGTTCTCATGTTTGAAAGGGTTTCAAAGTATATTGTGAGATCAGTATTACAAAAAGTAATATACTGTATGAGGGTTTCTTTTGATTTATTCTTGTCTTATTAATATATTAAACTGTGCCAAAATAATAAAAGATTTATTGTTTTTATTAATACTGTTTTTAAATAAAAGAATAATAAAAGATTTATAACGTGAAAATGAAGTAAAATGTCAAAGATTATAAATTTAGAATTTTGTAAAAACAAACAAAAAAACAACAAAACAATTATCATGTCCATTTTAAAATCAGTCCACAATGAAACAGAAAGTGGGCAAAAAAAGTTCAATATTTTCATCTATACTTGCAGTATATCTACAAATGGTTGCATTTACATGATAACATATATGAATAATTTTGTAAATTATTTCATTTTGTTAGAAACAACATATTTATAAGATAATGTCCAGCCATGACATATAATGAGCTTTAAGCCTATTTGATTTACATTGAGGATTGGATCTGTTATTAAAGGAGTTTCTTATAAAATTGTTATTAAAACGTTTATCAAAAAAGGAAAGAGCATTTACAAAAAGCTGGGGACTTTGTAATGTTGCATCATTCACAGTGGTTTCTGAATTTAATAGTAATTTTGCATTCTCAAAGCCTCGCATAACCGCATCTTTCATATATTATGAAATTTTGCTCCTTAAGTAATTGAATCTTTTTATACGTATTTTTAGATTTTTTTTTTATTAGAAAACACCAAAATATGTCAGCGTTCAGACAAAGATCAGCAGTAGAGATAACAATAACGATCAAATAACATAGAAAACTGAGGAAGTGCAGATGTGCGAGTGTGTGAATACCTTAAAGATCTTGATTGGATCTTCACAGTTTCTTTGTTGGGCAACATCACACAGGCGAGCTGTGATGTCAATGCGTCTGCAGATGTCCATGTCCACTTTCATGGCCTTCTCCTGGATCTTACTGTCCAGCTCCGACAGGTTCTGTATTTGTGTGGGTATTTTGAAACAAGAGTGATTAGATAACTAATAACAACTATTTTCTTGGTATTCTATTTAATATTCAAGAAGCTGGATTTTCAAACGATATGAAACTGAAACCACAGTGGCATGTCTATTGTGGCTCACAATGAGGCAAACTGTGATGTCTGTATCGTTCCTTGCATTTACGGCGAACAGCATGTATGTATTAAACTCATTCACAAAACAAGCTATTTTTAACTCTTCGAACTCTGATAAATCATTTCTGGGAAAAGTATTTTATACAAAGGATGGTAATGTTTCATTTTCAGATAATAAATTCCATGAAACACATTCAAAAGATTTAAATAAAGTGCTAATTGTGGAAAATATGGAGGTGGGAAATTCTAAGTGTACTCGGTACATGTATTTGTGTGTGAGCATTTATGTGAACAAAGGCACAATGCTCATTCATTTCTTCAGAAAATGTGATGACTGTGTCTGCTCTCAGAAAACGTGAGTGCTATGAGTGTAGCTGCTATGAAAGCACCTATTGTTCATGAGCTCGCCGGAAACAAAGCCCTGAGTGTGTGTGATTTGTTGATTTAAACTCTACATGAGCAATGCAATGAAATCAAATGGCTGCCATAAAAAGCTTAGACCATCATAAATTGAATGAATTCCTGTGCTACTCCATGCTGGTCAACCAATATGATCTTGACACCCAATACCTCGTATACATTTACATTTAGTGCAATTAAATGAAAATGTATCTAAATTAATGGAAAATTAATATTAAATGCAATTAGCTTTTAGCTACTTTAAGTAGGACTTAAGTACAACTTTATATGTAATTTCATAATTATTTCTATTGTCTGGACTGAGAAGTATTTATGGTATATTATGGTCATTTCTATTGAAACTTGTATGTCATGTATTTAAATATATTTGCAATTACACATTTGTGATGATGAAGTTGAAATTTAGTACATTTAAAATATATTAAAGAGATGGTTCACCCAAAAATGATGATGCTGGTAACCAAATATTTGGCGGTAGCCAATGACTTCCACATAATGAAAAAAAAAATGCTATGGAAGTCAATGGCTGTTAACTTTTTTTGGTTACCAACATTCTTCAAAATATCTTCTTTTGTTTTCAACAGAAGGAAGAAACTCGTACAGTTTGGAACAACTTGAGGGTAAGTAAATAATGACAGAATTTTCATTTTGGGGTGAACTATCCTATTTTAAACGTAATACTAAATAACACACTATAAGTAAAATTACAATCAAGTACATTAAATGTGCTTTAGTATTTTAGTCAAGAAGTACACATCAGTATAAGTGTAGTTCTATATACATGTAGCATGACAAAAGTTTATTAAAATATAATAAATTCAAATGTACTTTAAAGAAATCATTTAATTTGAAATTATTACAAAGAGCATTTTTCTAAAAGTGTAGTTAAGTCTGTTGAGAAACAAGAAAGTGTACTCCAAAGTACACTTAAGCGGCCTTTTATTTCATTAATATCATATTATCTGCAAGTAGTTTTTTTTTTTTTAAATCTACATTAAAGGTTTGAAGTAAAGTGCATATTCAATAAATTAAGCAAAAAAGATTAAGCTAAATAAATTATTATATTATTATTATAAAGGGAGTACGGTTTGGGGCGACATGAGGGGGAGTAAATGATATCATTTTAATTTTAGATGATAATTTCCTGTCCTGTATATGTTGTAGCCCTGGCTGTGTTTGAGTGTACTGAGAGTGTGTTTTGCTGCTCTTACTCACATTGCTCATGAGTCCTTTAAAGAGCACGAGTTCAGCTTTCAGTTGTTGCACCTGCAGGGCCAACTCATCCTGACACTCCTCACTCTCCTGTAGGTCCTACACACATACACAAATGCATATCCATAATTATTATTAATAAACAATTATAGACATTTTCTGGGCTAACATCATCAAGATGTTACTCACATACTTCCAAAAACCCAACCTAACTCTTTACTTCATGTTAGTATAGCAAGAAGCCTACTGCACAGAGCAAAAGCGTACAGTACATAATTACATACTGAACAATTATTAAAAAAAATCTAACTTATAATTAAGTCATTTTGAACACAGAGGAAGTAACTGAATTAAGAATTATCAATACAGCTCTAATTTAGACCTAGACCAAGACTAAGTTTAATCTTTGACTTAATTAATTGAAGCTAAGACTAAACACTGCATTTTAGTTATCAAGGTCATTCTGAGATAAAGAATTTCTCAATTAAACAAAAATTGCCATCATTAGGCATTACACTGCATATAGCATTTTTGTATAATATATTAGTATATATAATCGTTACTGCAGTTTTGCCTTTAAACGTCTATACACTGACAGTTTCAATCAATGTTGAAAACTGATTTGACCCCAAAAGTAAAACATTCCAAAAGTCTCAAGCTGAAATGAATCACCTGAGGGTCGAACAGGCAGGAGTTTCTTATGTGTGCCTTTATGAACTAAAGCTTCAACCAAAACAGACGACATAATTTCCTTGATCAGTTTACACTACTGATTACAGTTTTGGGCTCAGCAAGTTTTTATTAAAGAAATTAATACTTTTATCCAGTGAGCAATTTAGAAATTAAATTGATCAGAAGTGAAAGTAAAAAGTATGAAATATTTTTTTATCACCAAATCAGCATATTAGAATAATTTCTGAAGGATCATGTAACACTGAATACTGAAATAATGGCTGCTGAAAATTCAGCTTTGCCACAGGAATAAATAATATTTTAAAATACATTCAAATAGAAAACAGTTGTTTTAAACTGTAAAGATATTTCACAATGTTACTGTTTTAATGTATTTTGATTAAACAAATAAGTATAAAAAAGAAAGAGATGTTTTGGCTTGAAAAGGTGTTCCTCACCTCATGTAGATCATTCATTCTCTGTTCCATGTCCATTCTCATGGTGTATTCCTCTTCCCATCTGAGAGCAGAAAACCAGAACATCAGAACCAACACCATAGTTTGTGTCCAGGGCTGTATTTACCTCTTATTGTGACATAGGCAAAATACATTTTTGGGCCCCTCTTCCCTATTACCACCCAAAAACAGCAAACAAAAATTATAATCCATGGAAATCATTACAGTGTTCTATATGCCAGAATCCCGTTACTGATTACAAAACATAATTTTGATTTAGAGCTACTACTGGAGACTTTAATATGCAAACTAGTTACTAGAGAGAAACTGTAAGCTGAACTGCTTCAAGAACAGTGCCATTTTTACATCCATGCTGAGAAATGTCATGTAGCTTTTCAGTTGTAAATCTACTTTATTGATAAAGTCGCAGGGCAGCGCTGACTAATTTCTGTGCACGTGTTTGATCCGAGCGTGTGCTGGACTGTGAGTCTGTACTGCATGTGTGTGCGTTTATATGAGAAAGAGCAGGAGAAAGAAAGTGTGCTGTTCATAGATAATAAAACGTCATTTTGTGTGGAAAACATGGAAGTAGTTTGTTGTTTTTGTCTTATTGTTTGTTATATGTATTTGCTTGGTTAATGCCTTATTGAGTTTTGGTTCTTTTGCTGTTGTAGGTATCCTGTAGAATAAATAATTATTTATTTATTGTAATTGGGCCCCCCGGAACGTGTAAGCATAGCACATGCCTAGAATGTCTATGCATAAATCTGGCCCTGTTTGTGTCCCAACAACAGGAACATTTAATGTCAATGCTCTAAAAAAAAGGAAAGAAAAGGTGGTCCATACACCTCCTGCAAAATATTTAAAGCCTTCTGAAGCTGCAGATTAGCTTTGCATGAGAAATTGACTAAAATTTACAATTCACCTTAGCTCTTTTTGGTCCACTCAAAAGAAGAAAGATTAAAAGGGGTCATATGATGCGATTTCAATTTTTCCTTTCTCTTTGGAGTGTTACAAGCTCTTGGTGCATAAAGA
>NW_015546079.1:35798-43419 GCF_001515605.1 Sinocyclocheilus anshuiensis
GAAAGCGAAACTACTTTGTTTGGCCTTCCAAAAGAGGACGATATCCGCTTCGTCATGCCTGGAGCTGATCCGTGCTGGTCGCTGAGGAAATACATCAACTTCGCGCTGTGGATCGAGGGGGGATCGGCTTTCACCGTGAACGAAGCGGTGAAACCACATGTGGTCGCCGCAAGCCCGCCGGCCGCTCCTTCGTCGAATCCGTCGGCCTCGCCGTTCTCAAGCCCACCAGCCGTTCCTCACTCAAGCCCGCTGTGTGTGACGCTGTGTTTCGTTGTGAAAGCGAAACTACTTTGTTTGGCCTTCCAAAAGAGGACGATATCCGCTTCGTCATGCCTGGAGCTGATCCGTGCTGGTCGCTGAGGAAATACATCAACTTCGCGCTGTGGCATTACACCAAATACACAAAATAATGTTCTTTTTAGCAACAACATATGACCCCTTTAAATCTTTCAGTGAAATGGCTGGTCTGGTTCACAAAACCGGTCTGAAAGATTAATTTACAATCTGACTGTCAGTATGTTTCTCACACAAAACTATAGCATTACTTGACAAGACATGGAATACAGACATGATACCTTTATGGTGATTTTACATCCTTTTTTTAGCATAAAAGCTCCAACCTCCATTCACTGTAATTGTTTGGAAAAGTGCAACCTGTACATTCTTCAAAATTTCTCCTTTCATGTTCCACGTAAAAAACTAAGTAATAAATGACATGAGAGTGAGTAAACGATGGCAAATGTTTCTTGTTTGTGCAAACTAATCTTTTAAATACTATATAAAATCCATATCAAATAAATATAATTTAATGCACTTGGAAGATCTTGTAAAGCAGGAAGAAACAAATGCAAAACATGCATTACTCTTGTTACAGGAAAAAATACTGATATTTAGTGTGTGTGTGTGTGTGTGTGTGTGTAATCTTCAAGTGTAAGTGTTTTGAGTATGCTAGCTCAACTTAAGTGCAATGATTGCATCCATTCAGTCCTTTTAAATGCTCCATCAGCCCAGTCAGCCCTACAGTAATTTACTGAGTGGCTGTTCAACAGTAATATTGTCCAGTGCAGTAGTATAGTGCAATGACATGGAGCCAAACAAGCCCTGTTCTTATGTAAAGCTACTTAACATTCAGAGCATTGCAGCAGCCTCTACATTTATTAAACTTCCTCACTGGATTGCAAGGTTAGTTTGAGGCCATGCATTACTGCCAATTCAAGGTGCAAACATGCAATTACAGAGGGAGCGACAGATAACAGGAGCGAGTAGAGAAGAGAGAGAGAGAGAGAGAGAGAGAGAGAGAGAGAGAGAGATTGCTTCTCTGCAGCTTCTCTGAGTCCCTGTGTATGTACTGCAATGCAGATATAACATCCATCACTGCTGCTGGATGCCGTGGCTGTAATAGAGCAGCCTAGATGAGACAATTATACAAGTTGCAAGTGTGTTTAATTTCAGAAATTTTAATGTGAATCTATTAATGTGAATGACTATTAAGACTATTAAGTTTCTGAAAGAGCACTTACATTTTTTTGTTGATCACTATCATTCCAAAGTTTAGGGTCAGTATGATTTTTAAAATATTTTTGAAAGAAATCTCTTATGCTCAACCAGGCTGCATTTATTTGATCAAAAATGCAGTAAAACCGTAATATTGTGAAATATTATTCCAAATTAAAATGATTGTGTATCATCATTCCAGTCTTCAGTGTCACATGATCCTTCAGAAATCATTCTATTATACTGAAATGCTGGTTTGATGAAACATTTCTTCTTATTACTGTTGAAAACAGCTATTTTGTGGAAACCTTTGTACATTTTTTCATAATTCTTTTAACAATAGAAAGTTTAAGAGAACAGCATTTATTTGAACTAGAAATCTTTTGTAACATTATAAAAGTCTACTATCGCATTTGATCAATTTAATGTGTGAATTAAAGTATCAATTTCTTTCTTTCTCAAAAATAAATTAATTAATTAAAAAATCTCAGTGACAGTGATTAAAGACATTTATAAAGTCACAAAAGATTTCTGTTTCAAATAAATACCGTTCTTATTACATTTCTATTACTGTTTTTATTTTTCTATTTTACTTTCTATTTTCTATGGAATCCTGAAAAATGTATCACAGTTTTCACAAAAAAATATTAAGCAGCACAAGGATCACGTAACACTAAAGACTGACGTATTGGCTGCTGAATATTCAGCTTTGCCATCACAGGAATAAACTACATTTTAAAATATATAAAAATAGACAGTTATTTAAAATTGTAATAATATTTCACAATGTTCCAATAAAATTATTTACTGTATTTTTAATCATAAAATCATTGGTGATCATAAGAAAAAAAAAAACCTTGTGTGAAATAAACAGAAATGATTAAATATCATTCTTCATTGTATTCACTTAGTGAAAAAGAGTGTGGAAAACATGCCTTGATTATTATAAACAACATTTTTTTTTAGCTATATCATAGATAGATAGAAAAACGCTTTCGAGGATGAGAGCCACAGACAACAAAAGATTGCTTACTAAATTAGAAAGCCAAAACAGAAAATAAATATAGAAAAGAAAGTCTGAGTAGAGCTGAAACCAGAGCAAATGGCGAAGCAGTCAGACGGCGAGACGCTGAACACACGATAACATCTGTTATGAAGCAAAAGGGTTTAAGACAGAGAGCCAAAATGACTTTTCTGCTTTTCAACAGTGTTTTTTACCTGTCCTGATGAGTCAACAGACTGTAATGAGTTTGTAAATTGACGGTCCGTTCAGTCCTAAATTAAGCTGCAGTACGTGACTGACAGCAGGTGGAATGTGGAGCTCTGGCTGCTGCAGGTCTGGACATAAAGAGCTGTGACACTGATCGAATACCACCATTTATGAGAAACACGGCCATTATTTCCCCTCCAGCTGATTCCTATCGAATATATACTGTACATATGATCTTCCTTGCTTTTGCTTCTCATGTTCACCTCTAGCTTTGTGAAACTAATAAAAGCCCTCGGTATATGTTACTGTACATGAGTCTGAAGTGCATCTGTCTCCACCCATCCTAAACACCTCCTCGTATCACCTTCACATTTATCCCATAGATTTTGCAGTACTCCATTCAAATAACTTAAGCAGTTGTGAGAAATAAGGACCAAAATATATACTTCATGTCTCTGCATATGACTACTAGCAGATGAAGTAAATGATTTATGGGCTATTTTATCCCACAAAAGTTGCAAGTCACAACTTGTTCTCTTTCATGACCAATATTACTTTGTTGTTGTCTTGAACACCTGCAGGGTCGAGCCTTTTCAGGTTTGAAAAGTAACCACTTCATGTGAGGTGGTGACTGCAGTCTGCTCTGCATTACAGCAGGGATGTTCGTGACTGATGCACAGGTTATCAGAGGTCAGTGCGAGTCAGCAGCAGAAGGACAGACTGCACATTGGAACTGAAATAACCCAGTGTGCAGGTGTCTTATCCTCCTGAGATCCAGAAATAAGGCTTTGCCTTTGAGATTTGACAATATATGCTGTCTGAGTCCTCTATAGTGAAAATGCTTTGAATGTTTCTAATGAATACATTTTGATTACAAATCAAGTTATCAAGCAAAGACAATTTTCATAATTTAGTGAATTTTAATAAAAAGAGCATTTGGTATCTATCTAGATAGATAGATACCAAATACTCTTTTTATTAAAATGTAAAAGTATTTGGCATCTATCTATCTATCTATCTATCTATCTATCTATCTATCTCCACAATTCATTTCCACATTCTTTTCATTTCCAGGTTTGAATTAAAACCGAGTTTGCATCTCAGATTTTAAATGTTTATTTGTTCAACTATTAATTATTAACTCTTTATTTTTGAATTTACAGTACTGGTCAAAAGTTTGGAATAATTAGTACAGAATAATAAGTTTGGAAAAGGTTTTTTTTTATAAAAAAGTCTATTTAAGTCATTTATTTGATCAAAAATACAGTAAAAACATTAATGTTGTGAAATGTTGTTACAATTTAGAATAACTGTTTATTATTTGAATATATATTTAAAATGTAATAGCAATTGAACTTTTAGCAGCAATTACTGCAGTTTTCAGTGTTTTCAGAAAATATTCTGATAACTTTTGACCGGTAGTGTACATTACCTTTGCCATCTTCTAACACTCACTAAATGGTAATCTTCAAAAACACAATTACCGGTAGTGTAAATTATATCTTTCGCAAATCTTAAAATTATCAATTTTTCATTTTGTACTTGATAATGTTGTGATGCCTAAATTCACTTGTAGTGTTAAAACAATTAATTTTTTAGTGTTTTACTTATTTATTTAGTTTTAATTATCAGTTTTCAGCCATAACATCAATCAATTATCGGCTTATCAGTATCAGCTAGAATTTGAAAATCTCTAATTATATCATATATTAACAAAGAACATACAAAATAGTTTCTAGATTTCAGGAGGTCATTCAGACTGGCAGCAATCATGTCTCAAAGCCATCATGATTCTTTGAAGCAGAGGATGTCATATGGACAGGAACGTCTTTCTCATTAACAAACAGTTAGCCATAAAAAGCATCTATATTCTCCATATTCACCTTCGCTTGTACTCATCCCGCTCCCTTTTGATTTTGGCCAGGACGTTGTAAAGTGCTCTGATCTCTGGGGTGATGGTGTCTATCTGGACACCCACACCGTCCGGGTGGACCCACGACACTCCGGGACTGGTGACCCGAGTCTCTGACCCACTTCCCAGTTTACGGGTGTGATTGTAGGACCAGATAGTGCCCGGGAGGAAGCGAGGGGGAGGTTTGGGAGATGTCCCGGTGCCAACGCTGCTCACATGCGGAGCATTGTTGGAGTTATTGGTGTTGGTGTTGGCCGAGGCGGGTTCGGTGGTGGGTGTTGAGAGACTAACCATAATGGTTGGGTTCCTATTGGTGTTTGGGTCAGTTGTGGTCTCATCGTCAGCTTTATTGGGCTCAAGCTTGAGGACAGACGTAAGAGAAGGCATAAACAATGTAGTGGGTCGTTTAGCAGAGTTGTTGGTGTTTTGGAAGGACAAAGACCCAGGCCGGACAGCAATAGGCCCAATAAACCCAGTCTGCACACCAATTTCTTTGGTCTTTCCGTCCTCCACACCTCCACTTGTGTTATTGCAGTCTAAAGCCTGCTGTAGCTGTAACTCCAATATCTTATTGCGTCTCTCCAGTTCATGCACTTTAGCCAGAAAGCATCGGAACCGCAGATTGAGGGTCTTCAGGACGCTTATATTGGATCCCAGGTCGTTCCTCAATGCCATGGCTGTAGGTGGAGGAGGTTGGGACCAGTGGAAAGATGGACTGAAGTGCAGATAAGAGGATCCCGTGAGGCCGGGTTGTTCTCCGAGGAAAAACGAGGATGGGTCAGGAGCTCCTAGGACAGCAGCCTCAGGGAGTAAACCGGAGGGAGAATCGGGATGACCGGGTCCTTCTGGATTTTGCTGCTGATGATGAGGATGGAGAGGAGAATGCATGCTACGGCACGGAAAACTGAAGCGCTGCAGATCGGGCATGAACCCAGCTATGCCTGACTTTTAAAATAGTTAACGGCTTGATTTCAAATGTCAGTGGTGTTTAGCGACCCAGTGACACGGCGATGTCCACATTTAACTCGTTAAAGCCTTATGTAACGAGTTAAGACTAGGCTATTACAGCTTGCGTGCAAATGCTGAGTAAGGATGGGTAGACGCTGATGGAGATGAAGCGGCTCTCACTGCAGCAACCGATAAACGCGCAAAATATAGACTAATTATAAAAGCATGCAAAATTATTCAAACAAGCAAAGAATATTATAACAACTAACGCCAGCGAAATACGTTTAAAATAGGTCCAAACGAATGTCTTGTGGCTTCCCCGCCTGGAAAGCTGAATACACTTGAGCGCTCGAGTCTCTCTGCAGCGCTTCAGTGCGGACACTACCGTAATATCAGTCCGTTTACTGGAATATTCCAGAGCCGCAAAATAATATTTGGTAGATGACTTTGCGCAGAATTATCTTTATATGTAATCAATCGCTGTTCGAAGGCGAATAACAGCTCTCCGTGTGCTTTTCCCCTTGTGTGTTTGTCTAAGAGTGGTTAATACGGTAAAAAGATATTACCTCATGGATCACGATAACAAAGCAACTCTGACGTCATAGATCTGCAACAAACAGCCTAGCCCTTGTACTTATTGGGTCTTATAGGGCTTCTGATTTTAATTTATATCTACTTGGAAACTACTAAATAAACATCAAAGTCTTTTCGTTATTGTAAACTTTATTAACATTTCACATTCATTCAGAAATAGTCATTTAAAATACTTTGGACTGGATAGTGCACTCATAAATACAATAAGTAGATCAATAAATTGTTTAGATGCACAAGAGATTAATAAATAAATAAATACACAGGATCAAGTCATAAACATACAAAGGACAAAATCAATATGAAAACAAGAGCCTCGTGTCAAAGTACCAGTGTGAGACTTGATAGGTGCAAAATAGTGTGTAAAATCACACACTGGATGACACTAATGGAAACAAAGAAACACTGCTTATTAACTAAAACAACAGATATTTTGAGCTAACTAACTGCATTATGAACTTTGCTGATGCTGTCACTCCTCACCTGTCAACAAGCTGTTAGAGGTGGGTTCTCTAAATTCTTTTTTCAGCTCTCTTTCCACCTCCTTCCCTCTCTCTCTTTCTAAGTTGGTCTGCGTATCTAAGGTTGTAGTATCCAAGGTTGCCCACCCGACTGCTGCACTGTCCTGACCGGACCCTCTCTGACCTCTACTCCCTCTACTCTTCCGTGAGGAATCTTTTTTCACACGGTCCCCAGACGTCTGACTGGTAGGTGTGCTTCTTCTTCTCCAGCTGTGAATATAAGAGAGAGTGATGCTTCCACGATATCCTGGATGTGTGGAAAATAAAAAGACAGAAACAGAAATTTGAAGAAATGTAGACAGAGAAATAAAATTAACGAAAATATATAAGTATAGACCAGGGGTCAACAAACTCGGTGACCGGAAGTTTCTAGTATGCCCAATAAGACATGATTCGCTGGTTCAGGTGTGTTTAATTATGGTTGGAGCTAAACTCTGGTATAGACCCCCTGGTATGATAGATAGATAGATAGATAGATAGATAGATAGATGGATAGATGGATAGATGGATAGATCCTGACCATCAGAATCACTGCCGTCTGTGCTCCTTGTTCTCCTCCTCTCTCCATCTTTTCCTCTCAAGCACAGGAGATCATAGACGTCCTCCCTGAAGTCACGGTTCATGATCTGGTAGATAAAGGGGTTTATCATGCAGTGGGACTTGGCAAAAATAGCGGGGACGAGTGAGACCTCTGGCTTCAGGATGGACACAAGATGTGACTGATGTCCATTCATTCCTCCATGTGCAGAACCCACAGTTGAACTTGATCCATGATCCCCTACTGAATGATGGGAATGATCTGAAGTCATATTCCTCCAGGTGCCAAAAGCATCCCCGAAGTGTTCTGAAGAGGTCCAGTTAATGAGGAAGGGAAAACCAAAGACGTCAGACAACCCTCCGCCATGGCCGACCCCTGTTGCTGGCATTCCAGCCGTGAGAGCGGTT
>NW_015546079.1:43797-48406 GCF_001515605.1 Sinocyclocheilus anshuiensis
CGGTTCCTCCGTCTTCTCCAGTGTGCTCCTCTCTGGCAGTCAAAGCGGAGTAGAGCGAAACAATCGCATAGGGAGTCCAGGCAATCAGAAATGAGGAACACACCAATGCTGCTATCTGCAATGAAACATTTTAGGAACTATGGGATACAAGAAGGAAATAAGAAATTGTATGTGAATCATGAAAAGGAGAAATTTGAATAGAAGTTTGGAGGTAATAGCAGAGCTATTTTTGGAACCGTTGCAACCGTTGTCCCACCACTGTGATAAATGGTGCCCATTAAGGTCTCCAGTAAAAGCACCACTTTTTGAATTTTTTTTTTTATTATTATTTATGTCAGCTTTTACTTAATCATTCTTTCAAATGTGGTGCTAACTGCCTGGTATCATTAAAAAAATATTCTTATTATTCTTATTATTCTTAATTAATGTGCTCTTGTGATCTTAAATCAAAATAACTTTCCCTTCCCTTATGCGACGACATATCTTGCACCTGTGCGAGAGCAGGACAATAACCTCTCCCCTCCAGCAAACTGTTACTCACTTGAAATTGTAACAATAGCAAACGACAATGATCTAACCATCCAATCAATTCCCAGTGGACAAAATCAAGTCCCGCCCTATATTTTTTCTCATTTTATATACATAACAATAGGGAAGAAAAGACGATCACAACTTCCATTTCATGGCAACTTTAAAGCAGGCAGGTTGTCAAGTTATACCATGTATCAAAAAATTCATATGTGTCCATTTTTATTTTATTGTAATTAATTCTAAATTATTTTAGTATTTATATTTTAGTTCAATTTGTTTTAGTATAATTTATTTATGTATTAATTTATTTTTATTTTAAATTTTGTGACCAGTAATAATCAATACACTCTCATAGCAATTTTACATTTTGTCGAATGGTGGCAAAATCATATGAATTTGTAGAATCTCAATGTAGAATGCCATTTTTGTACAATCCACGTATATCGCATTGAGGGTTAGGTTTATAGGTGGATCTTCATGCTTACTTTTTTTCTACAAAATATATGCTTTCCTACTAATCAAATCATACAAATTCATACAAAATCATAAAATAATTACATTTTCCCATGACATCTGGTCTACATGGGCCCTGAGACTTTAAGATATCCCTGGTTAAAAGTGATTGCGAAGTGTGTCCTTTCCAAAGGTATGCTGGGTAAACAATCAGAGCCGGTACCTTTGTCAGCCGGAGATCTTTGCTGTTGTGAGTGACACTGGATAAAGGGATTGAAGCCAATATCCGTCCAGACCAATACACCTGAAATCACACAACAGTGTAGCAACACTTCAATTCACCTTAAATAGTTCTTCAGTCAACATTAGGATTAAACAATCAAATAACAAATGATCACTACCATCATCCTCAGAATAAATCAAAATGATCAGGACATGTCTTAGGTTCAAGTGTTTCAGAATCATTATTAATACTGATAATCTCTCTGTTTCTCACCTTGATGAGGATAGCGAGGTATGAAGTGATGATAGTGAACGTGGGAAGTCCAAAGCAAAGTGACAGGATCAGGTAAATATAGATTCTATCATTAAGTGAAGACTTCATTCTCCACCTGTGGCCACAGGAAACAATGCATGAACACATCAACACATTTTCTGTGATGAGTGGATGTTGCAGTGGTTTGTGGGTAAAGTAACACTCAGCTGCTTGAAAGTGAACGCTATATATTTGTCCCTTGAGAATGCACTCTGAAAACACCAACTAATCTTTGGGGAAAAGGTTGGTGACTCATTTACAAGTGTTACTAATGGTTATGGTGCATTACCAGTTTATGGTGCAGCTGGTTCCAAATGGTTCCGGTCCGTAACTACCAAAGCCAAACACAGGAAGTGAGGCCCAGAATAATGTATAGATCCACACCAGAGCCACAGACAGAGAGGCATGTTTTCTCTCAATCCACTGACCTGAGACAAAGAAACAAGTACATTTGTAAACATCTAAAAGCTTACTTGATGGAGCAAAGTGACAGGATCAGGTAAATATAGACTCTATCATTAAGTGAAGACTTCATTCTCCACCTGTGGCCACAGGAAACAATGCATGAACACATCAACACATATTTTCTGTGATGAGTGGATGTTGCAGTGGTTTGTGGGTAAAGTAACACTCAGCTGCTTGAAAGTGAACGCTATATATTTGTCCCTTGAGAATGCACTCTGAAAACACCAACTAATCTTTGGGGAAAAGGTTGGTGACTCATTTACAAGTGTTACTAATGGTTATGGTGCATTACCAGTTTATGGTGCAGCTGGTTCCAAATGGTTCCGGTCCGTAACTACCAAAGCCAAACACAGGAAGTGAGGCCCAGAATAATGTATAGATCCACACCAGAGCCACAGACAGAGAGGCATGTTTTCTCTCAATCCACTGACCTGAGACAAAGAAACAAGTACATTTGTAAACATCTAAAAGCTTACTTGATGGCTCCTAAAACATATTAGCCGGGTATTATTATATCGATTGTCCCATTCTGTTAGCTGAGAGAAAGATATGCAGTCCATCAAAATTAGAAATCTATGTTGTGCACTGGATATGCATAAATGACAACCATAATCTCTGATCTTGTGCATTGACATACTATTCTTTTAAGAAGGGAGGCAAATTGTAATTATGGAAATAATGCAGTGAATTTCTCCAATCATAAACCGACTTGAGTGATCTCATTTTCTCAGCACATGCTTTGTTCTCTCTCTGCCTGTTAAATGATTTTGTGAGAAATTTTCAGCATGATATTATTCCTTTGAAATGTGCCTATTATTTGAGATACAGTGGTTAAAGTGTAAAATACTTCAGAAAGGGGTTTCAGATTATGGGGAAAGTGATTTCCCTTGGTGATAGTGCTAATTATTTGTCCAACAAGAATAACCAAATTCTGTACTTCCATCAATAATGCCTGATGTGGAAATGAATGATTGGGTAGGCCAATATTTTACCTAACTTGCAAGTCTCAGTAATATATAATAAAATAAAACAAAACAAAAATTCAGTGGATAAAAAGGGAAAATTACCATATCGAAAGCTACAGATCTTGAAGCAGCGGTCAAGGGAGATAAGGCAGGTAGTGATGAGAGACCCAATGCCAAAAACGAAGCCCTGAAACCCGTACCACATACATCCTGTTTCCCCAAAAATCCATGCATGCGACAGACTAAGAGAGACAAACAGGGAGAAAAAGTTTAGAGCAGTAGCAAAATACTGAGCACAGCAAATCCAAAAATATCCAGAAGAACTCTACATATTTCATATTCTGAAATTCTGCAGATCTAAGGTTTTTCTGAGTTTATTTTCTATAAGACTGAACCAATTTCTTCTTGTGTGTATACAAGTTCACAAACCAGGCATGATGATTTTTTATTCAGATAGCTTTCCATCTTCTGACCCAAGATGTTAGAGGCCCACGCTTTTTATTTTCTTTTTCTTCACAAAAAGGGCACGGTTTGGTGGTTTGTAAAAAATAATTATTTCAGCTACATAAAAGTGAAACCCTTTTGGCCCCTTGCGAATGCACTCCAAATACCATGAAAAGTATAGTGGCTCGAGATTTTAAAGGATTTTTGTTTTCATTTTCCACAAAAATCAATTTTTAAGTAAACACATGCATTAAATAAAAAATGAAGCAAAACTGATTCAAGAGCACATCTAAAGTATTTTCCCCTGACCAAATGCCTGTTAAATTTTAGATCCTCTCTAAAGTCAAATCCGATCAATAATATACCCAGCGTTTATGTTCTACATTATGTAATATCATTATCAATGGCTTATACTCGGACTGTCAATCACAATACTCTGATCTTGACAGACACTCACACACTTCAGAAGATATGGAGGGATAATCACAAGAGCGACTGATGCATGCCTTGCCATAGACTAATACAGGCTTTAAGAGAGCTTAGTATAACTCGTAATGTACACTGGCATGCCAAGCAAACTTAGTATAACCCTTCAAAATACACGTTAGGAATCAGGCTATGTGAAAATGTACTATCTAAAGTAGCAGTCAGTGCAATGGTGGTACCTTGAGGTGATGATACATGGCGCCCCCAGCAGCCTGTAGCCAAAATCACAAACGGCCAGATTGATGGTCATCAGCTCGTGCGCTCTGAGCTTCTTTCTCCTCTGACCGTAAACCAACAAAACCAGCCCATTCCCGACCACCGACACCACACCTGCGACAGACAGAGAGAAATATAGATCATAGTACCAAGCGTCATCTTACACAACCAAAATGTTACATTAAATATTGTAATATATATTTCACTATAAATTAAATTAAATGTACAATTTTAATCTAAAAAAGTCAGGACAATGCATGTAACTTTAAAAAGTAAAACATATTTTAAATAGTATGATAACTTTCTTTCCTAGCATTCTTTGCAGTGAGCTTAAAAATATTGTGAGCTAAAAAGTATTGACTGATTGTTTATAATTTTTTAGTTTAGTTGAATACAATATATATATCACCATAAATTACACAGTATTTCTTTTTTAACTTTTAAAAACTTACATGTGTTGTAATTTTTAATGGGACAATATGTGTACTTTTTTACAGAAAGAGTTTTAATATAT
>NW_015546079.1:48549-49542 GCF_001515605.1 Sinocyclocheilus anshuiensis
TGCGCTCTGAGCTTCTTTCTCCTCTGACCGTAAACCAACAAAACCAGCCCATTCCCGACCACCGACACCACACCTGCGACAGACAGAGAGAAATATAGATCATAGTACCAAGCGTCATCTTACACAACCAAAATGTTACATTAAATATTGTAATATATATTTCACTATAAATTAAATTAAATGTACAATTTTAATCTAAAAAAGTCAGGACAATGCATGTAACTTTAAAAAGTAAAACATATTTTAAATAGTATGATAACTTTCTTTCCTAGCATTCTTTGCAGTGAGCTTAAAAATATTGTAAGTGAGCTAAAAAGTATTGACTGATTGTTTATCATTTTTTAGTTTAGTTGAATACAATATATATTTCACCATAAATTACACAGTATTTATTTTTTAACTTTTAAAAACTTAGATGTGTTGTAATTTTTAATGGGACATTATGTGTACTTTTTTACAGAAAGAGTTTTAATATATTTATATATACATATCTATTATAACCCTTACTGTAAAATTACATGTATTGTTCCATTAAAAATGACAATACAAGTAATTTAATAGTAAGGTCAGTCAACCAATTAAATAATGTTTTTTTAGCGGTGCAATTTATGCTCTATGTCCAAGAATTTATTTTATTTTATTTATTCTTTTTTTATTTATTTTTGCAAGGAGCTAAAAAATATTGATTTAGTCAAACACACCAACGCATATGAGCACCTCTTGCTGCACTGCAATTTTTAAATGACTCTGTAATGACAGTTGTATTTGTTGTGCAAACAAGTGTATTGATTGTAATGGACAAGTGTCTTTAGATTGCATAGGTTGTGGATAAGTATTGCAGATTCTCATGCAGTCAGACCCCCCCCCCCCCCCCAAAAAAAACAAAAAAAAAAACATTCAAACACTTCTTATTTCTCATACAGAGGAATTAAAAATGGTTGAAAATCCATTTATGTGAATTTGATTTATGACTTAGTTTAATATTGCCTTTAA
>NW_015546079.1:49573-56427 GCF_001515605.1 Sinocyclocheilus anshuiensis
AAACAACAACAACAACATGATATGTCGAGTTTTACCATTTTCTGAAGCATCTCTTAATTAGAAGCATTCTCAATAGTGGTCTTTTTAATTTTGGACCCCACTGAACTCCAATATATATTAAACAAAAATCATTTAATAAAAGAATAATAACTGACCTGTGATGATGAGTAAGATGGCTATGCTGAGGTCAGCAGATGAAGAGAGCTGTGAGCGGAAGGCATGAGGGATGGAGGACGGGACAGAGATAGACCCCATCCATGAGCCATTCACTCTCTTAGACATTAACTATAACAGAGAGACAGACAGAAAGTAAAAGAAAAAGACTAAGACATGATGCTGCTGTACCCAGAAAACCCAGCATATGTTAGAAAAACACAGCTGCATAAGTATTAAGTATTGTTTCATAAAAAAATATAACAAATTTGTCCAAGTGTGATGTGTAATTTCACTTACCCACAATTCAGCTTTAAATCAGTGTCGAATGAAATGTTGCCACAAATAGAGGCACATCTGAGCAAAGAACAAAGTCAAAGTTTTTTACTCACCTTCCTCTGTCAGTCCACCTCTTCTGTGTTTATCTCTCCGTCTTTTTCAGTCTGCCACTGTCTCCTAATCTGAAAGTGAAATGCTTGCTTTTCAGACTTAAGCCTCTTTTGTTCCTGTTGCTCTCTGTTTATACGGGAGGAGCGAATCAATTCCACTGTGGTCAGTCTGCCAGAGGACCATCAGGATTCATGCGCACTAACCCTCCCATCCTTTTGAACACCCTCCTCCCTCTTTATGCGCACCTCTACCTTCCTCTCATCCCGTTTTTACACTCCTAACACTTCATCTCTGTGAATAGAAGACAGTCGGAAGTTGGTTTTTAGAACAGGGGCCATACATGATGTTTTAGTGAGAACAAACATTATACGGCACACACCGCAGTTGTTGGTGCTATAAGATTGATAAAGCACAGTGACATAATCTGTGAATGTGGGTGAGAGAGAGGTGGGGGTCGGCGTTGCATACTGAAGAGTAAATGTACACGGATAACAGCCATCTGAACTAAACAATAAAGTCTCTTAATCCTCCGTCCTCATTCTTATCAACAGAATTGAACCGCTTTTAAGTGCATGCATAAACACACATAGAGTAAATGCACAAGAACAAGCTGTGCCATAAATCCCACAGTCGGCAAACTGAAACTTTGATTTTGTTATAAGATGATAGTTTGGAACCTAACATCATAATATTTTAAGACTGCATTATTTTAGAAAATGTCAACTTTAATATGAAAGATGCATGGATAATAATGTTATGAACTTTTGAGCGATAAAGTCTCCATGCTCATCATTGGTAAATATGTGCCTTGCTAATGCAGTGCATTAATGTTGAAATATATCCACTGGTCCTCTGACTCGCACATCAATAACATTGATAGACATATTTCATAAAGGCCCATCAGGTGAAATAATGGCATGTCTATGTCAAGGTGCAACTTCCCCCAATCCACAAATGGACCCAGTATTGAACTAAAAGAGTGTGTCAAAGAGCAAAAGAGAATGCAACAGTGCTTAGATGAGAGCAGACACTGCATTTAATTAAAAACAGTAAGAGGTTTCGAAATTTTTATACCCATTACCAGCAGACCAGGTCTAAGAGACTTTCCTGGTAACCTAATCATATTTGGTTGCACTTTATTTTGATAGTCCACTTTAGACATTCTACCAACTATAAGTAACTTTGCAACTGCATGTCAACTAACTCTCACTAGAGTAGTGGAAATTACCGTTTTTCTCAATTGCTAACACACAATTCATGAAACAATTCACATTTTCTCACAACAATATACAATCTCAAAACTACTACACACTTGTACAAACTTCCCGGTCAAATATTTTAGTCAAAAACATTCTCTTTTGTCAGAATCAAACTTTGGCCTCAGATGACACACAAACCTGACAAATACAGACTACTTCACTGTCTAATGAACACCAGTGAGATCAATTCAAAACACTGTTACAGAAACCTCCTTTTGGGAATCAGGAATCATTTTGCAAGGCAGTGTCTAATTACAGAATAGAACATAAATAGAGGGGTGCAGATGCAATGAAATTCAACAATAAGCTTAAAGAAAAGTTTGCTTTTATTACACTATCGTGAAGAGATTCTACATAAGATGAAAAGCACTAGAAAGGAAAAGTTCAGCTCAAAGAATTGAATATGAACACACAATACAGTATACTGTCAGTCAATCAATCAATCAATCCAGCATCTTCTGCCAAATTGCATTACGGTATTGGTAATGATCTTAGTTGTCATACTAGAGCAGTTTCTTAGTCTTCTGACAAAAGACTTTCTGCCTCCCCTAGACAGTCATCTCTGTAACTGTAAGTTCTGCAAAAATACAGTACATGTTAGAAGTACTTGGCTACAAATCAATTCAGCGGTTCTGTGTACAACATGCTACAGAATTTTCTGTACATAGAATAGTGAAAGTTCTCTCATGTAAAGTACTGCAATCGTACTGAACAGAGTCAACTATAGTGCTTTGTATTTCATCAGGAACAAGAGTCATTTGACCCCATCCCTTCATTTTTCTTTTCCCCTGCTCTTCGTTCTCATCGTCTTCCTCTTTGTCTCCCAGCACTAGGGTTAATTTTCCAAAGCACATAATCACCTGTGCTCCTGTTTTTATTATCCTGAGATTCTGAATGGTGTGTCATCAGTTCTGCGACTTAATGTTTACACATGGGAAAATGTGTAAATGCTTGAGGAAATTATACTGTGCACTTGTGTTTTCTGAATGACAACATTGTTAAACCTGTGCATTTGTGTATTTTGCAAAAAAAAAAAAAATTTGACCAAATATGTACATGTGTGAAAATGGGTGAAACGTTTGTTTTGAGAAGTGTCCGTTTTAACAACTGAATGAATTGTTTGGAAAATTGGGTCAAATTAATTATAGTGTTAGCAATGGAGAAAAACTGCAGCAGACTAATTTAGGCTTTTCACACTTAAATAGGGGGTTAACAGAATCCAGTTTATTTTCATGTTTCACGCTATGCATTCATAAACCTCAGTTAATGTTCTAATTTACAGCAGCACACTAGCAGTTTAATTACTGCCCTGTCTCTGGGTCATTCCTATGTTCCCAGGGTTCTGTGTTCCCCAGATTTACACAGCACATAATGACTGACTATGATTCCCAGCTCCTATGTTTGTTTATGGTGAACGTGATTTCACCAAGTACAACACGTTCCAGGATCAACATCCTTGTTGATCCTGGAACAACATTCCAATCAACCAATCAGAATTGAGGGATAACTTTTCAGGAAATATCCGTTTTAGGCTTACGATCAGGTTTAGGTGCTTCTACAGCCTTGTTAATCAGCTATCATTTCCCACTGATTTTAGGAATAAATTATGGGTAGGGTTAGGTTTAGGGGTAGGGATTGGGATTGGGTTAAGTCTATATTTTTGGACCGTAATGTTGAGCCAGGAACATGTCTCACTTGGCAAAATCACAGCGACCGTTTGTTTATATAGGACATAATGAATGGGAACCTGGAGAGAGGAGGAGAAGAAGAGGAGAGAGAAAAAAACAAAAAAAAAAAAAAAAAAATTCTGACCATTACTATAAAGCTGTGAGCGATAACTATAAACATAACTATCCTTCACACCAACAAATTATAACATAAGAACGGGCTGAATTTCTTGCCTACAACTTTACATGCTTGATTTCTTTGAGTCAGGTGGATTCTGATTGGTAGTCATTTATCACTCATCAGCTGAATGAGGAAGGAAAAAAGGTATGGAAGCAATTCCAATGTTGTTCCTCAGTGCCATTATACTACAGCTGTGGTGTAGACTTCCCTATTTCTGGTTTGAATTCCTCTAGGAGTAAACTTTATCAAATGATTTTCTCCTTAAAACACAGCAGCGACTGTAGAAACACATGAACATTTAGGCAAGCTTATGCCAAAACCGCATGGTTTCACACGAAGTGCACTTGTTGAAATTCAGTGTGAGCCACTGATCTATTATATATAGAAAATATGCACTTAAACTATGCATTACATACTTAAGTGTATAAATTTTATATTTGGTTATTGTCAACCAACTATAACCCTACTTCACTACACTACAAATGTGACTTGACAAGCATGTTAATTGGGGCACCTAGACAATTGGCCATAAGTTACCAAGGAAACTAATCAAAACACTGGTTTGCTTTAAAAGATCATATTCCCAATTTTAGAAAGAGTGCCGACCCAAATAAGTCACTAGATCTAGATAAAACAAGGACAACGTACTTTCCATTTCTCACAAACAGAGGACTTTATTCTGTCACAGGTTGTTAGCAGACAGAAAAGCCTTTGAAGTCAACATCCATTTTAAACCTCACACAAAACAGAACAGAGTATTTTCATATAAAAACAACATTGGTCTTCAAATCAAGCATGTAATTTCCTTCCAGGCAAGTCGTGCAAACAACCAACCAGATGGGAGAACGGTGGGTTGTGCATCAAAAACCACAACAAAGGGGGACACATTTACTCTTTGGAGGCCATGTGTGCCATCAGGTCACATACACGGTTACTGTAACCAAACTCATTGTCATACCTATGGGAAGGAAGAGAATTAATTAGTGCTATTCAAAACTACACAAGCAAAGAGTGTACAAAACCAGAGTTTGTGCCCTTCAGTGGGACGCTCCAAAGTCTAGATGATACAGGAGTTGCAGAGTTGTGACATTGGAAAGAGCATGCTGATTTGAAAAATTGCAAAAACACTGATCTATAATAGATTTATGTAAGAGATATACATCTAGCTGGTTATTGCAAAATTAAAGCAACACAAAGTGTATTTGTATAAAATGAGTCTGCAGTGTGATACAAGACGTGAGCGGTGGCTCACACTGCATTGCTACTGATGGTCATTACTGATTTGAAAAAAATTGCAAAAACACTGATCTATAATAGATTTATGTAAGAGATATACATCTAGCTGGTTATTGCTAAATTAAAGCAACACAAAGTGTATTTGTATAAAATGAGTCTGCAGTGTGATACAAGACGTGAGCGGTGGCTCACACTGCATTGCTACTGATGGTCATTATCAGGAAAGAACAGACCTTGGAATGTTGTGACTGAACTCTCAAATCAAGCATTTCAAAGAGTCGTATAATATAGGCCTATAATCTATACAAACATTAGTGAGGGGAAAGTCTGCAGTGAACTATAACGAATCATTTTGCAAATATTACACTCTGTATTTTTAAAAAAAATTCAGATGTAGATATTGGAGTAATACCAGACTCTGATGTACAATTTTAGGTAGCATCTTACCAAGTGACCAGCTTGACAAAGTGATTGTTGAGGGCAATGCCAGCACCAGCATCAAAGATAGATGAACGCACATCCCCGTTGAAGTCAGTAGATACCACCTGCACACAGCAGAAAGTTGTAAAACAATTTGCTGAAAAACACTGGTCACAACACTGACATAACTGAATGTGCATACCTGGTCCTCAGTGTACCCCAGAATGCCTTTCAGGGGTCCATCAGCTGCAGCCTTGACCACTTTCTTGATCTCATCATAACTGGCCTGCAGTTAACAGAATAGGGACATGAAAAGCCAAAAGGCAAGTAGAGTCATTTATATGGTGTTGCACCCAGAGGTAAACAGAATGAACCAATCCTGCTGTAGGAAAATCAAAGCGTTCATTCAACTGAAGCCACTTTAATTATGCAGGCCTGGAAATAAACTCACAGGTTTCTCAAGACGGACAGTCAGATCCACCACAGACACATTGGGGGTGGGGACACGGAAGGCCATACCAGTAAGCTTGCTGAAACGAGAACCAACAAGCATCAGCGTATGTTTAGATGGCAGAAAGGGGAAGCAAAAACAAAACCAATTCTTAAGTTCCCCAAGCAGAACATTCCACTTTTGAGTAAATAAATCAGTGCATCCTGAAAACACTTCTATAGGCTGCAGTTCAAATCAACTCGGACCTTTAAAACGGCATGCTGAGCACTTTCATGGAAGTGGATTTTAAAACTGCAATCCAACAAGCGTGCTCTTTAAACATCTCAAAGCGTGTTACGGACCCATTGAGCTCAGGAATGACTTTGCCCACAGCCTTGGCAGCCCCAGTGGAGGCTGGGATAATGTTCTGACTGGCACCGCGGCCATCCCTCCACAGTTTCCCTGAGGGCCCATCCACGGTCTTCTGTGTGGCTGTGATGGCATGAACAGTGCTCTGAAAGTGGGGAAGAGGGAGACCGTTAACATTCGGAGAAAGATTATAAAAGCAAAGCTTTAGGTGCATCTCTATCGGTATCAGCTGATGCATTTCAATAAGAATCAAGTGTAGAGCTTGATAAGGAGAAGTGGAACAGAATAAACTGACGCATCATGTCAGGTTTCAATCACTTTGGGTCAAAAGGCTTTTTGGCGAGATTGGAAAAGCAGTTTAATCTTACCATAAGACCTTCAATGATGACAAAGTTATCATGGATGACCTTGGCCAAGGGAGCCAAGCAGTTGGTGGTGCAGGAGGCATTGCTAGTAAACAGACAGGTGGAATCAGTCACAAAAAGGGAACCATTTTAATGAAATGCTCAGGTTTTATTGAAGAGAAGTGACAAATGTTAGGATTTAACATGCTTGAGTTCAACTCTTTGCTTTAGTACACCCCCTACAGGATATGATCCATGACTGCATATCTCTGCAGCACAACCGTATAAGACACCCAAGTAAACCCCCGCCCCCCAAAAAAATACCCAATTTATTTTGCAATTTAAACCAAACAGGAAAAAAAAAAAAAAAAAAAAAACACCAAAAGAAAAAAATATTAAAACATG
>NW_015546079.1:56601-59483 GCF_001515605.1 Sinocyclocheilus anshuiensis
AAAAGGGGACAAAAAAAAAAAAAAAAAAACCCAAAGCAAAAAATATTAACACATGTACTGTATATAGAGAGTCATTTACGTGTAAAATTAGTTGAATATTAAATTTTATAAGTTGAAAGTATTTGTATATGTACTGCAAATTTAATTTGTAGTGTTGTATATGTAAATTAAAATTAAGTTGAAAAACTGAACTTAAAATATTTAAACTTAAAATCAATAATTCTGATTGGAATTCAGAATATAAAAAGTTTAAACTGTAAAATATTAGCTTAGATTTAAACCTAAAATTTACCAATTTATTTTAAAATTTTAAATAGCTGCTCCTTCTGGTCACAAAAAAACAGAAGTATTCCCCCCATACAAATGTATATCCTTACCTGACAACTTTAAGGGAATTATCATATTTCTCGTGGTTGACACCCATGACAAACATAGGGGCATCTGCACTGGGTGCAGAGATGATGACCCTCTTGGCACCACCCTTAAGGTGAGCCTAGTAGGAGAGAAAGCAAAGGTTCAAACACAAGAAATAAACAGTAGCGTTTATGTCTAAGGTAATGACTGCACGGGTCACCAGACGCCCAATGCGGCCAAATCTGAGTTAAAAAAAATAAAAAATTTCCACAAATATTAAGCAGCACAATGGTTAAGCAGATTTCTGAAGGATCATGTGACACTGAAGGCTGGAGTAATGATTACTCAAAACACAGGAGTAAAATTTAACTTTGAAACCCATTAAGACAAAAGTTATGAAGAGTAATTTTACATTACAAATTTTAAAACTTAATAAAAACACAGCTTTGGTGGGCACAAATAATTAACATCCGAACTTAATTTTTAGTTCGTGTATTTGTATAACGCTATAATGAGCGAAGTGCTTTTAATAAAACCAGAATTAAAAAAAAAAAAAAAATCCATATTTACAGTAATGCACAAAAGAGAGCAACCAACACATACAGTAAGTTCCAGCATCAAATCCACTAGATGGCGCACAAGCCCCATTTCTGAATAAGCACAAAACTATTTCCTGTCCTCATGAGTCTTGTGATTGGGCCAACTTGTGACCTATGAGTCAAGATTTAAAAGCTTTACATCTTACCAAATACCCTTCAATATTTGCTAGAGACAAAAGCTAAACCCTGGAGAACGGTTTAGTACAGTTCAGTTAGAGCAGTGGTTCTCGAACCTCTCCATGAAGTACCCCCAGCACTGCACATTTTGTATATCTCCCTATATCTGACACACCCACTTCAGGTCTTGCAGTCTCCACTAATGAGCTGATGAGTTGAATAAAAAAGTTGATTTAGGCTTCATGTTTTGCAACGCAAGACTCCTTTCCTGTGCCACAAACTGAATTTAACCAACAGCGCCGGACTACGAGACCAAACCATTTTCCTTTTTGATAGGGGGACCTCTAACATGGGAGGGCACAAGCTGCTAAAAAAAATTAACTTTTTTTTTTTTAAGTTGCAAAATTGAGTCTTGCGAATGTTATTGCTCGCGCTTAGGCCACATACTTGGCCACATGTCACTTCACTTCTTCACAAATTGAACCTGGGGAGGGGTGGCCTGTCTGACTAGTTAATTAGGGTTTCTTCTTGTTTTAGGAAAGTTCATGTTTGTCTAAACATCCGTAAATAGCCTTGACATCTTTATACATTACAATGTTTTACTTCGTTTTTGATTTAAGTTTGTCCGTGTAAAAAAAAAATAACATTCCTGGGTATATATTTTTGTAATACAAATAAACTAAAGCTTCGGTTTCTTGGTGCGGATAACAGCTAACATTATTTACCTTAGCCTTCCTTTGGGGTCTTTGCTCTATTCCAATATTATGCCTCAATTAGCTAGTTATAGATTAAGAGTTGTTTTAGATGCTGTGAGGAGTCGGCTGCCTCCCCCGCAATTATCATCATCACCCCGTCCCCTTATAGTCGCCGCCCTTCACCAGGCTCCCAATAAGAGTGGGTGTGTGAGAGAGGAGGGGCGCAGAATAATCCAGGTCTGGCGGCGTGTGATGAGGCACACCTGAAGTGAATGGACAACGTTTAAGGCTGATGTATCTATTCCTTTTCACAGAAGCAAAGCAGATGTTATAAATAAAACCGGTTAACAATGTTATGGAATAGAATATAGGCCTATTCTTATTTTTTTCTATTTTACACATTAGTAGTAAATAAAGACTTCGCAAGTTCTCTTGTAAAATAATAATAATAATAATAATAATAATAATAATAATAATAGGTAGCAGTCAGTCGCTGCGGTGTTCACATTGCACGATGGATCGGCGACAGGAGGTTACATATTGCATGACTTTACATAGGAAGAATCGCCAACAACTCTAGTCCGCAAACTACGTTTCACAACAAAACACACGCGAGAAGTGATAAGGAAATAACGCAAAAACCCGCGTGTGTCAGACCGGAGTTCTCGAGCAAGACTGGAATTATAAAATATAGGCTCTAACCCGCAAATTGTCTGTGAGCCGATTTCCAGCTACAAGGAAAAAAAAAAAAAAAAAAAAAAAAAAACCAGATTATGCAGGGAAAGGAGAAAAAGAAAAACAGATTATGCAGGAGGGAGATGCAGGGAACAGGGATTGGGTGTTCTGCAAAGAGAGTTGGAGGTAAATAATTTAGCAGTAACGGTTAATCTAAATCGCTTATTGATAAAATGATAATGCATTGATACGAATATCTTAATGATATAAAAGATACGTAAATATTTTTACGTTTTTTAGCTAAAAGTACGTAGCGATTTGTACGTTTTAAACGTTGAAATACGTCTAAATTGTACGTTTTAGCATGAATAAAAACGTACAAAAGTGTACGTTTTGTGCTTGTAAATGTTACGTATTAATACCTACGTATAAACATGAGACC
>NW_015546079.1:59663-75513 GCF_001515605.1 Sinocyclocheilus anshuiensis
CCCCGAACTTCCCTCTGCCCTGTATCTTGGTCTCTCATTGGCTGTAGGTCATCGCCGATGTAGTTTTCAGTCAGAAATCATTGTCCACAGCGTGATTGTGAATCGCCGACAGCTCCAGATATTTTGCATGCCAAATATTTCACGGGTGTCGGCGACGTGTCGGCGATTCCCAGAGTACATCATAAATTAATCTTCCAAACCGCATTTTTGTCTTATTCCGAATCACTACGGTACACTTATAATAAGTACTTATATTTGGACTATTGTAGCCTGGTCGGGTCCACACCGCTGCGGAGTAACACATCTGCGTGAATCGCCATAGACAAACTTAGAGAAATAGCTCCGGTTGGAATGTTCTTCCAACATTTTTATGGTTCATAGTTTTTATAAATATGAACGTTGCCATGGATTTTAGCGTACGCACACTCGAAGATCAAATCTGTGCATACGCACATTTTATAAATGAGGCCCACAGTCGTCGGCCCAGGATGCCGGGCCGTTTAATCCCCTGGAAGCACCGTAGGCCAAGGAGGACGAAACCGCTCAGAAGAAACTGCCGCCCCTCGTGCCCGGACCAAGAGGGGAGCGTGTGCGGCCACCGGACCCCGCCCCTTAACTGGACCCTTCCTTCTCGAACACTGTCCCACCTTCACATTTCCCCACACAACGAGAACACCAGGGGCAAGTTCAAGCTCAAACCGGTGTGCACCGTTTTGCTACGGTTTCTGGTTTGAACGACATGTTTCCTGGAAACGGTGTGCAACGGGGTTTGAGATACGTTTTCTCTTGTTTGGTGGGTGTGTCAAAAATGTCAGCCCAATCAGCAGCAACATGCATGTAAACCACACGGTATTAAAGAGACAGCTCGCACAATGTAATTAACATCCAAATAAATTCACAAGAGCAAGTATATTGCTTGCACATGTTTATTTACATTAAAGGCAAAATAACTGAAATAATAAGGGCACAAGTATAGATCTGGAACTTCTTTTTGTCGGGGCTGAACACAGCCCAGATCCCCATTTATTTTTTACACCATTTCCCCTTTGGACACTTTATTCCCAGTTTTGGACATTGTTGATTTTCTGTTAATCTCCGAGGCCTGACGCTACACCCACTGTGTCTGTCGTTTGCTCCTCCCGCCACAATGCATTTAATGTATAATAACATTGTGTTCTGTGAATGCATTGTCTGCTGGTTTATTTAGCTACTTTTCAGTACACCACATTAAGTATGCCACTTAGTACTGCAAGACTTTGAATGATAAAGTGCAAGTTAACACCTGACCACTCTTGTTGTAGATCAAGTCCTAGATAAGCACTAAATTAATTTTGAAATATTCAGGTCTACATGCGCATGCATGCATGAATGTTGTATGTGCCCTGTACATGTCGCTTAAGGATCACATTTCCAGTTGCATAACTCTATAAGCTTTGGAAAGGTCACAGCTGGTGCCGAGGATCTCCCATTGCAGAGACAGACCAGCCAGTGAGAGACTTCAACTGATTGTTGGGTACTGCATTGTGAACGCTGTATGAAATGGCCATGAAAGTCAGACTCAAAGCGAACACTGACCCTAGAGTAAAAAGGGTGGCAAAAAGGCCAAGTACACAGATTAAAGGTTAGTTCACCCAAAAATGAAAATTAGCCTGTGTTTTACTCACCCTCAAAGCATCCTAGGTGTATGTGACTTTCTTCTTTCAGACGAAATCAGAGTTATATTAAAAATGGTCCTGGCCCCTCAAAGCCGTTCAATGGGGGTAAGCAGGTGTTCGGTTGTCAACGGTTCAGAAGACGTGGAAAAGTGCACGCAACCATAATAAAACGTCCCTCACACGGCTCCAGGGGGGTGAATAAAGGCCTCCTGTACCGAAACCATGCGTTTTTGTAAGAAATGTTCATATTTCAAACGTAATAAACCCTTTTCTCTCACTTCCGTTATTCCGTCATATGCAGAAGGCATTCTGGCGGATGACGTAGGATGTCAGCATTGCGTGATTGGTGACGAGCGCAGAAAATGCTGGTCACGAATTAGAAGCACAAAACGAGGACTTGTAAAGAAAAATGTCGGAGGATTTCGATATAAGCCAAGAGGCGGCTGGTTTTCCTTTGCTAAAGTAATTAAACCTTTCCTTTGCTCCTGATTTCTCAGAGGCAGGTACACGACACCTACATCATCCGTCTGAATGTCTTCTGCGTACAACACTCAGCAGAAGTGAGAAATTACATTTGAAATATGGGTATTTCTCTTACAAAAACACATGGGTTCGCTACAGGAGGCCTTTATTCACCCCCACCCAGGAGCCGTGTGAGGGACGTTTTATTATGGTTGCCCGCACTTTATTTCACCTCTTCTGAACGGTTGACAACTGAACACCCGCTTACCCCCATTGTAAGGCTTGAAGGGGCCAGGACCATTTTTAATACAACTCAGATTGGATTCGTCTGAAAGTAGTAAGTCACATACAACTAGGATGTCTCGAGGGCGAGTAAAACAGGCTAACTTTCATTTTTGGGTGAACTAACCCTTTCTTTTAGCGTGCTCCACCGTGTCCACACCAGACGCGACAGAATCACTCAAATATTACTGCCATTCAGAAGCTCACACGCCCAACGAAACGCATCTAATTCATAAACATTCAACCTTTTTAACTCCATTAAAAGTACATACTGAGTGACTGATACCATCTTTGTCATGGTTCGCATTGAGTTCGCAGTTTTACCTGCATGGGCTATGTTTCTGAGGTAAACAATATGTTGATGCTTTCATTATGGCTATAAATCATCATGTAATATGATATCCAAACTCACATTAGACACTTAACACTTAATAAAGCACATGATCAGTATGAGGTTATCATTGTCATCGTTTATGTTGCTCCAGCCGCGACGTTGCAGAAATAGAATCCGTCGCGGCTGTTTAGGACAAAAACTCCGATTATGGAAGTGATGTCTTCGAATGCAAGTTGTATGCCAATTTGTTTTGTTAACTTGTAATTTGTTATAGGCTACTTCCAAAAAAAAAAAAAAACCCACCTGAAGTCACCCCTCTAATCAGCAGCCTGCTGAAATGGTTAGATTTTTTTTTCTTTCAATTATATTTAGATGCTTAAACTACGCAACACCCAAAAAATTGCTATAAAAAAAGCCTCTGCTATAAGTACTCCAAAATAAACATTTTAAAATAAGGCTGATTTCTCGACATTAATTGTCGCATTTGTATTTGTGAGTGCCGCTTACCCGTTGATACCAACTTTTACCATGATGCCTGATTTGGTCTTGTCCTCTTGGGAAAAGAGAAAACATTCAATTAGACCATTTAACTACATTGCATCGGTCATTATTGGACGAAGAACAAAGTACAAGTTGTGAACGTGCAACACTAATATCTAGAGATGCAGAGTGAGTGTTAAGACCGAGTCCCTTTAAACTTAACTTTATAGGATTATAACGCCTTATGATGAAACACTTCCCTTTTATAGGCCTGAAACTTCATGAAAAGTCGTGATATAGACCTGAACATAGGACTTTCATGCAGTATTGACACAATTATCTCTCCCACACTTTAAATTTTCCATGCAGGCCCATGTAGTTATAATAAGGACCTTTAAGTATATTATGAACTATGACTAGAAAATAACAACCAACAGGATATAAAGCACGTATGAATAGTAATTTACCGTTTGTGAGAAGTCTCTGTCTGTCCTGACGCTTGGTGTGAGTGGGCTGATTGCAAGCATGAGGTTAATTTATATCTGGTGCGGCGGCGGTAACCACGCCCCCCATGGACTTTAGGCTATAATTGCCACGCCCCCTTAGAATGTCAAGGTCGTATTGGGGGAAAGTTGGATAAAACAACTGCATCACTTAAACAATAACAAATGAAACCAAGCGAAAAGAAACGTTTTGCATGTTACATTAAACATATTATATAGCTACTGACATATTTAAAGTTTTCTATTGTTCCTTTTGGAAATCAGCAGTGTATACGATCAAACTTAATGTTTTTATTAAAGGGCCAGGCATTTGTTCTGTAAGCTCTTTAGTAATAATTAGTGCATTTCAATAGGCTTTTAAAAATACATCTGTTAACATGGAGGAAATATTTCATATACAGTACACAATGTTAATGATCTTGGTGCCAACACAAAGTCTGCAGGTTCAGTCCTAAAAAATGGAAAACATACAGTCAGAGACTTAGGCCCTGTGTCCACCAAAGCGTTTTTAGCCAGTTGAAAACGCCAGGCGCTCTGCTGAAAACGCCCAGCTGCGAGCGCTTGAGAGCGCTTTTTGTGGCGCAGCGTTTTTTCAGTTGAGACTCTTTGGTTGCTATGATACGGAATATCCGCTAAACTGTGCCTCATGTAAAATCTGTTGGAATTTTATTTTAACCTCTGAATGACGGCGTGGAGGAAGGCGTCTCAAAGCCCCAGATAAACTTAAAGAGAAAATGCTCGTCATCGTCTGGCTTATTATTAATTTCCTTCAGGACACAGCGCTGATATTCTGAGATATCTGGCTCAGACTTTCTCTTTGGAGCCAGAGTGCGACGCAAAGGTATTTCAGGTGTGCAGGGTGGTGGCACATCAGGGGAGTCAGGAGATCTAGGCTGTGTGCTGTTGGCCTGGGTTTGGGTCAGTGACAGGGATTGTGCATTCTCATCTGTTGTCTGTGAGGGAAAAAAAATAATAAAAAAAAATTAATAGCAATTTATTGATAAAACAGGATTAGTCCGTTTAAAAAAAACAAAAAAAAAAACAACTGAAGCAAGAAAAATAAACTGCCAGACATTAACGTTACATATATAACGTTACATTTTAACAAACAAAACGGTTTGCAAGCTAGGCTACACAGCTTTTTCCTTATTTCCTAATTAGTTGTCTAGGTAACTGCTGCTTACCTGGTAGACCCACGGCAAAGGAAATGTTCCTCCAGGCATTATTCTTCAAATTTACATTGTGGTAGTCCGGGGAAGTCATCTGGTAGAGACATGGATGCTCAGAAACCAGCAATATTAATTTCTCCTCCATTGTTCCCGTTGTTGCGCTTGTTGACACGTCGTTGTAACAAAATGATTGTTGTGACAGTTGATCGGTGTGGAATTTGCCCCGCCCCTCCTGCACTCTGATTGGTTAGCTGACTAGAAAGTGACAGTGATGAGTGATGAGCGCTATCCAAAGTTGAACATTCTTCAACTCTCGGCGCGAGAAAAAAACGCCCGAACGCTCAGCGCTCAGCGCCGAAAAAGACGCTCAGCGCTCGGCACGCTCCTGGCGTTTTAAAAAACGCGGCGCTCCAATTGAGAACAACTGAAAAAACACGCTAGCCGCGGGGAAAAACGCTTTGGTGGACACAGGGCCTATCGAACATTAGAATGAACATTAGAATCAACGATGCTCAAAAATCACTAGGTTTTAAGACAAAATATTATGGTACTTATGGTACAGGAAATTACTAAATCTTCGGCATCTCGTTGTTGACAGCATGGTTTGATAAATAAAGTTTATAAAGTTTACTACTGTTATTATATGACACTAGGTGACAATGCATCCTAGGTAATGCATAGTTTTGTGTTATTGAAAACCTGTCTTACCTGAAAAAACTCACATTTAGAGCTTGATTAGACTGCAACATCCGATCCATCTCTGTGGCTTTGTGTTTCTCTGTTCCCAGTATTGAGCAAATGCTGGCTGTGAACCCCGGGAAGACGCCCATCAGTCTGCTGCAGGAATATGGAACTCAGAGGCTTCTGTCATGGTTAAATAAGGGTTAAATAAACAAAAATGTCTACTATTGTCTTAAACAGCAAATATTACTCTGTACAATATAATATCCAATAAACAAAAAAATGCAAAAAGCAGCATCTTATTTGGAGGTCTCAGACTTTTGGACCCACTGTATGTAATTATTAGGAAGTGGAGGGACACAAGGTTGCTTGATGACCGAGTGTTTGACTACTGTATGACCTTCTGCTTGTAGACGTTTCATTATCTGCAAAATCAGCTCAGGAACCACAGGGCGGCTCTAACTTTCTCTCTCAAACTTTTCCAATCTCTTTCGGCTTGTCAGGAGGCCTCAGCGTGCTCTCTGCAAATATTGCCTGGGCCGCACATGAGTTACTAGAGCCACCGAACGACTGAATCAACTGTGAGACCAAACTGAAGAGCATTATAAAACATGCTCTGGGGTTTTGTGCTGCTCTCATAGTATTCTAATGGGTTTTCAATATGAGCAGACACGCAGGTCTATTGGGTTAGGAATTATTCTGATTTAAAAGCAATTATGCCTTTTTGCCCATATGCCAGCAGAGGCTTTGAAAAAAAAGAAACAGAGAAGCTTATTCATCTTCAACATAAGGTACAATAAGCAGCAACCATTCGAATTGGTTTACCCAGTAAGCGGTAATCTACTAGCGCCTGCTTACCCATGTCTGCTTTTTAGCAAATCAATTACGATTACAGGCCGAACGTCATGTCGTATAATTAATATTCATGTGATAAGTACATTTCCTTCACTATACAGCAAAGTTAATCAGTGAATTTCCGATGAAAAATGACAACCATAATCCTGAAGAGAGCACTAATCACTGCAAACGAGCGAAGCAGCAAACCGTCCACTTTCATGAAGCATTGCAAAGTATGTACTCAAATCAGAAACAACAGTACAGAAAATGACTGAAGTATATGTTGAATTGCACAGTGTATATTTTGTCTGTTTGCATCAAATCAAAGTATGTGTAATGTGATTGGTTTGGTTCCTTTATGTAGAACATTCCTCTTTAAAACATTAAATTCATTTAAAAATAGATGACCAAATTGTGCCAAGCATAATGAAACTGATTGACAAGATACTATAATTGACCATTTCAAGGGCTAAGATGTTACTGTACGCTTGAAAACAACACCACAGCTCTCCAGAATGCTGCTTATGATAGATAGTTCAGCGCATCTATGAAGTTGTCACAACGACCACCGAGACTCAAAATCCATGAAGTGCTTTTTTAAAGCTTTTTATCTTGTTGAACAGTTGACTGTATAACGTGTTTGATGGCTCTCAGCTTGTTCTCGAGTTGCCAATTGACCTTGCAGTGTAAAGCGGTGGGAACATGTTTGATTGTTTGCAATCGTTTTCTCTTCACTTCACAGTTAGCTTTACGCAACCAACTGATGCTGCAAGGTTGCTGCCATACATTAAAACACCCTGCAGTGCAGGTGACCATTCAGGGCCTTATTGTGCTCACAACTCTTTGGTGGACACAGGGCCTTACTGTGCTCACAACTCTTTGCAATTACTCCACATTTTTTCAGGTGTACTTGCTCTGCAAAAAAGAAAAAAAAAAAAGAAGATATTTCGGAAAAATGTGCTTTCTAGTGGTGTTCTCTTAAAAGAAAATTTGATTTGAACATGTCTGTCCACTCTGACCTTCTAACAGTAACTGGCCCAGACCGAGAGCGAGATGAAGCAGGGGAACAAATCGCCCTCATCGTGAATGTGTGACATTTACAGGAAAGACCATGACCCTTCCCTTTCACCCTGCCATTCCTGCATCCCAGAATCCCTCACATTGTTAAGAAATCCGATGTCTTTGTACCTGCATAATCTCGAACTAGTGCAAACGTATTTGCATGTGCATCTGTATGCAAGTCAATGCATGATAAACTTTTATGAAAAATGGTTGAAGAAACAAATCTGTTTTAAGGGACAGTTCACCCAAAAAGGAAAATTCTGTCATCATTTTCTCACCCTCATGTTGTTTCAAACCTGTATGACTGACTTTCTTTTGCTTAACATGAAGATATTTTGAAGAATGTGGGCAACAAAAACAGTTTCTGGCACTCATTGACTTGATAGTTACCCATGCTATGGAAGTCAGAGGGGACCAGAAATGTTTAGTTACCCATATTCTTCAAAATATCTTCTTTTATGTTTAACAGAAGAAAGAAACAACCTGAGGGTGAGTAAATGATGACAGAATTTTCATTTTTGGGTGAACTATGCCTTTAAAACAAACACAATCCTTCAGAGAGTGACAGGGTCGATTAATTGCTTGGTTTCTAAATTACTATAGTGAATTTAATCACAAAGTACACTTGATTAATCACATTATAATCTTTCTGATATCCATCAAATTTAGCGTTGGTGTTATTGATTTAAATGTAGTTGATCCTCTGTCTCCTGTCTGCAATTAATCACAGAGCTATACTAGTAATTACCACTGACATGATCCAGGAGATCAGGTGCTCCATCATTGCAAGGGGACAGATTGTAAAAATAATAATAATAATAAAAATACATTCACGCTGTATAGCAATTAGCTGTCATAGTGCAATGTTCCACAGTAATTCTGCACTTTTGTTGCAAGATTTTTAACTTTGCAAGAATACAGATTTGTCCAGTTTTTTTTCTTTGCATTCAATTAGTCTTGTCCTTTCTGTGGTGTTAAGTATCATCTGAGTTTGCACTGCAGACAATTTTGGACTGTCGTGACCGCTGCGGTCCTGGCCTTTTGGCTTCTTTTGATAGTTCCGAGGTCACAGAGATGAAGAGAAGGCCAAAGTAAGTTTGTCACAGGATATTGAATTGGGGTGTGACAGTTTTAAAAATGCCATCTTACACTTTAATCATCATAACATCCTTATTAAAAGCGGTAACTGTAATGTATGTCTATGTGCATGTTAACTACTAAATCATTCTTCTCATTGAAACAGGTTGAAAGCGCTCAGCAACTGCGCCTCAGAATAGTGTGTGTATATCCCTGCTATCTGCTCCCCAGCCAGCTGAGAGAATGTGCTGGACTGTTGCCAGGGTCAGGCTAAAAATACACAAACACTCGAAGGCTGACCCCACACCCTTTCCACTGCAGCTATCTTGTGCTCCTGTGGAGTGACCTGCTCAATTCACCCCGTTACGCCTGACTCACATGATTCAGACAGAATCAGACAAGCTGAACGTAACCCTGACAGACACAAACAGCACGTCTGTCACGTCACACTGCCAAGTTCACCCCAGATAGCTCAGATTCTTCAGACGGAATATTTGCAGACCAATTTTCGATTTGTTAATCTCTGCTGACGAGTAATTGTTTGTTTAAACTCTGTTCTCCCGTGTGGATCATTCTTTACTAGCTCTGTTAGTTGGTATCTGAGGTTGTTATATATTAACTACTAACCATAAAGTGGCATAACTGTAGAGCTCAGAGTCCAGGATCCTATGTTGTCTGAAGTGCACACTGCCCAGACGAGTCTAGTGTCTCGAGTCTCAGGATATAGTGCTATCTTGTGGTCAAAATAAAAAATGCATTTGAGCTGATTTTTTTTTTAAGGTTTGCTTATATAAATGTGTTATTATGGGGAAATATATCGATGTAAATAATAGGAAACAGTGGCAGAAAATTAGGTGGTGCCTCCAAGATAGGTTTGAAGTTAGATTTAGGTTATATCAGAGTTAGGAAATGCCCCGGTTCTTAACCAGGGGACTGGGACCAACTAGGGGGGGCCACAGAATGACTGTGATTAAGATTAATTTATTTTGAAATAATCTGACTAAATTAAAATGCTAAAAACATGTTTAAAAAGGTCTAAACTGGGCATTTAACATGTAAAACTATTTCATTGCTACATGTAATTATCAAGAATTATTGTTTTATTAAAGAATATACAGTTCTTATAACTCCTGGAATCGTAAGAATATTTGTGGTTGATTTAATTAATTAAAACATAAATAAATAAAAATAAATGTTAAATAACTGTTAAAATTTAATACATTGACACTTCTAGTTTCTGTTAATAAAAAAAAAGTTTTTTTGAAACAATCAGCTTTATTAGGAATATATAGCTTATATGAGGGGCCTTCAAATATTGTGTTATACAATGAAAGGCCTTCAAGTCAAAAAGGTTAAGAACCACTGCTTTAAAGTGAAAGTGACCCAAAATGAGGGAAACAATCATTTATTCAACCCCATGCCATTTCAAATTGGTATGACTGTCTTTCTTCTGTTGAAAACAAAATAAATTATTTATAGATTATTTTAAGATTGTTATGCCTTTTTATACAATGTGTATGGTGACCATGGCTTAATTATGTAATTGTTTTTTATTTGTTTTTTTTTGGACTATCTTTATGGTACTTCATTTTTATTTATTTATTTATTTGTTTATTTACTTATTTATTTATTGGTCATTTTTGTCTGGTTCACAGTTCTGGCTCACGTTCTTTGTATTGCAAACAGTATCTTGGATGTTCTGCATAACATCTTTTGTGTTCCATTGAAGACATTCATATGAGTTGACAATCGCGACAGATTTACCCCAGTAGTCTAAATGTGAACATGAGCAGCAAGGTATTATTAAGTTTTGCAAGTAAAAGAACACCTATAACAACACCATGGCATCATTGACATTGAGGAAGCTTAACAAACTCAATAAGAATTCTTAACATTTTTGTTTAACATTTCAATTTATGAATGAATTATTGTTTCTATTATTCACTTTTATATTAAATCAGGGCCAAAACTCCAAACTCGGTCCTGGAGGGTCGGTGTCCTGCAGAGTTTAGCTCCAACTTGCCTCAACACCCCTGTGCATAACATCTTTTGTGTTCCATTGAAGACATTCATATGAGTTGACAATCGCGACAGATTTACCCCAGTAGTCTAAATGTGAACATGAGCAGCAAGGTATTATTAAGTTTTGCAAGTAAAAGAACACCTATAACAACACCATGGCATCATTGACATTGAGGAAGCTTAACAAACTCAATAAGAATTCTTAACATTTTTGTTTAACATTTCAATTTATGAATGAATTATTGTTTCTATTATTCACTTTTATATTAAATCAGGGCCAAAACTCCAAACTCGGTCCTGGAGGGTCGGTGTCCTGCAGAGTTTAGCTCCAACTTGCCTCAACACACCTGACTGGAAGTTTCTATGCTGAGTAAGAGCTTGATTAGCTGGTTCAGGTGTGTTTAATTAGGGTTAGAGCTAAACTCTGCAGCACACTGGCCCTCCAGGACCGAGTTTGGACAGCCCTGTATTAAATCATACTGTAAAAATAAAAGACAGAACAGAGGACATACATCATAATAACAGACTAATTTACCAAATTATTTTAAGATTAAACATTCATCAGTTCTTATAGTGATTATCTATAAAATATGTAGTTCAAGTTAAGATTTTGTGCCTAAACATAGTATGGATTTTTTTCATACAAGCTATAATCCTAACGCCTACATAAACATTTCACAGGCTGATTGAGTGGTAAGAAATAAATGGATTTTTCATGCAGTTGCAATTCCCAAATGAATCAGTGGTTGTGGATGTATGTAAGACTACCAGTTCGTTCTTAGCTTTAGAAGAGCAAACATTTTTGCAGAGTGATGCTGTTTAAATTCACGTACAATAACTGTTAATAGTACATCATATGTTGTTCGATAAATTCCTTAAAAAAACTGAATATCTTGCACATACATCTCACTTATCCACCACTAGACTGCCCACTCCTCATCACAGAAAGATTGTCCTTGTTCAATAGGAGCTGATTAAGACTGTGAAAATCCTGTCACATTCTTCCATTTGCATATTTGCAGCCCATGAACTCGTTGATTTGCAGTGTGTGGGAGAACACATGGAGGATAACCTGCGTTTAGAAAAGCGTAATAACAACACTTAATGGTGTCGGATCAGGAAACGCAATTAAGAGACATGCAGAAAGGACAAAGAAACTTGATGTGGAAGAAATTTTATTCATGCAAAAAGTACAGAAGGTGAGCAGTATATGTTTATGTTCTGAAAATCATGCATTAGACTATCTGAGACTTTACTTTAAGATCTTTACTTACTACTAGCAGATTATCAAAATGATTGTATCTCATCTACATCTCAAGGAACAAAGTAAACACTTAATTCTTGCTACTTTCATTAAGAAATAAATATACAAATACAGTTAAACAACATGTCACTTCAAATCCAATGTAAGAATAAGTACATTGAAATGCACAATATAATGAATTTGTCCACCTAACTTTTTTCACGGGGTCCAAAACCTGACCAGAATTTGGTAATGACCTCTACCTAAAGCTAAGCGGGACAACAGTCATCTCATCATCTCGGTCCGTCTCTCAGTTCATTATTAGCAGCCGAGGCCACTCATAGAGCCGATCCGATCCAGTTTCAGGCCAAAACAGCCTCGGTTCCAACCCCTCCGCAACCGGTCCGGTGGAGCTCGCTTCTGATTGGCCAAAGCCCCCTTCAAGAGGCGGAGCCAGGCATTCTCGCTCTGCACAGGTGTGTCAATCCACTTGGGGTATTCTGCCACCTTTAGCCCAGAGCTGAAGGTCTGCATGGGCTCTTCTAACTGGTCACTCGTGAGGTTCTCAAGATCATCAAGGGTCAAAAGGTCATTGTAGCGCTCAAGGAACTGCTCGATGACCTGCATAGTGGAGACAGGAAATCTTTTTTAATGACAGCCTACATTCTATTTACTACTTAAAAATATATGTGTTTAGTCCTGTGAGGAAGCCCACCTGCATGGCTTTGTCAGGGGTGTGAAGTGTTCGGGTGTGGCCTGGCACCGGATTGGCCAGAAGAACTAGAAGCACCACAAATACAGAGGAGCACAGCATGGTGCAATTGATAATGGCCCCAAATGCACCGCTAATGTGAGTCGGTATGAATAGATTCAGATGAACAAATTTAGATGAACACACTCAAACACAGATAAAGGAGAGAGAAGCATGGAAATAAAAACACACAAAACAAATTCTGCAGACAACAATACACAGTACATAAAAAAAAACATAAAACAGAAAGAGGTTAGGTTATGTTATGCATTAAACCATTTTGAATAAATTCAACTACATAGATACTTTTCATATTATAACAAAATAGCATCTTGGAGTACGCTATAACAGTATAAGAGTAAATAGGTTAATCTCACAAAAAATAAAATTAAATTCTGTCCAGACTTTTTACTTTTACTGTTTGTGTGTGTGTGTAATTCCTATGACAAAATGATTCACCTTAGATTAGTTATTAGTTTAATGCTGTATTTCTTTTTACTGTATTACTATTAAAAATGGCAATGATTTTCTGTTTAAATTAGCATAAAGACAGCACAACAAATACTACTATGATGTATAAAAACCTCAACATGCAAAACATCAATACTTTTTTGAACATTACCGGAAAAAGGAATATTTTTATTTAATAATTTTTGCATTAAAGTAATTAGAATTTGACAGAATTCTTAATTGTCATGGAAATTGTCACACAGGTGCAAAAAATGTTCCTTAATGATGGTGTTCAAATATGACCCAGACATGTTGTTGTCGGGTTTCATGGGATTCAACCATATGCTGTGCATAAAAAAAAATCTAAATGAATAAAATTCATGCAAAAATGCCACAAGTATTTTATATTTATAAAATAATGCAGCCTTACTGATATAAATCTCAACAAATATAGTTGTTAAACTAAGTTTTCAAAGTAAAAAGCTTTACTGATTAACACGGTTTCATAATTTTCTCAAGAAAACAAGCAGATAAAGTTTTCAAATTGTTTAACTCACCAATAATAGTTCGAGGAGCTTTTAAAACCTGACTGAATGCTTTAGTCCTCCATGCCACTGTCTCGCTCTCTCTCTCTCAACTCAGTTTTTGGCACCTGCTAAGAGCATCCCCGTCTTTTCCTCTCCGCTCTCTTCCTTCCTCTGTGTGCAGGGATTTGATTTAATGCGAGTGGTGTTTGTATGTCAGTGTGTGTCTTTGTGAGCTAGATGAGTATGTTAATAGTATCTCATATGTAAGGATGAGGTGTCTATATATGCTTTACCCCCCCACCCCCCACCCACAACACACACCTCTTTTACCTCCCTTTTCTCTCTCTCCTTCACACACGCACATATACGCAAATGCACCTTATTATCTTGATGTCTCCGGGATGATGTCAGAGGTATGGAGGGGGTGTTTGATGTTGTCGAGGTGATCAGGCAGGGGATGCCACCTTCTGACTGGAATATGACATCATATGCACGCACCCCGCAAAAGAAGTCGTGACAAATGCAGGGAACCACAACCAGGTGTTGTCTCCCTCCGCCCTCTACTTTAAATGATCTCATCCTTCCTTTTTTAATTCCTCATCCATCCATCCCTTGTCTCCTCACATCCTTCTGTTTGCAAGGTGCGACTTTGGCTGCCAAAAGCACCACCGGCTGGCAGAATATTGTGTCTATTGAGAGGAGGCCAACACTTTTTTAGTGGACTTAACTCAAGGAGATATATAGAGCTTGCAATGTCTGTTTGAATAGGAAAGAGTCATTTCTAGCTGTTCCTGTGTCATACACACACGTAAAGCAAATGCTTGAGTCCTAAACTCATGGTCAATATCCATCATCCTAATAAAGCTAATTTTTAAAGTGCATGTGCACTAAAAGTCACTTATTGAATATGAAATCTTTAATTTTTTCCCCATCAGTAAACTTCTGTGGGTCACCGTGAGAAATGTCTCTGTGTCTTTTATTTTTTTCTCTCTCTCTCTGTGAGTGCCATCACAGACTGCCAGTGCCATCTGCTTACTGCTCCCCCTGGCCTCAAGAACACGATATGGGAGCCAGCACACACACACATGCACACACACACACACACACACACACACACACACACGTGCAATATGCAAGAATATCACTGAAAAACTCTTTAGCATACAGTGATTGTCATAACATACACAACTGTATCAATAAATATATAGTGTGCACAACAAATATACATCTCTCTCTCTTTCTCTCTCTCTCTATATATATACAGTATCTCACACAAGTGAGTACACCCCTACATTTTTGTAAATATTTTATTATATCTTTTCATGTAACAACACTGAAGAAATTACACTTTGCTACAATGTAAAGTAGTGAGTGTACAGCTTGTATAACAGTGTAAATTTGCTGTCCCCTCAAAATAACTCAACACACAGCCATTAATGTCTAAACCGCTGGCCACAAAAGTGAGTACACCCCTAAGTGAAAATGTCCAAATTGGGCCCAATTAGCCATTTTCTCTCCCCGGTGTCATGTGACTCATTAGTGTTACAAGGTCTCAGGTGTGAATGGGGAGCAGGTGTGTTAAATTTGGTGTTATCTCTCTCACTCTCTCATACTGGTCACTGGAAGTTCAACATGGCACCTCATGGCAAAGAACTCTCTGAGGATCTGAAAAAAAGAATTGTTGCTCTACATAACGATGGCGTAGGCTATAAGAAGATTGCCAAGACCCTGAAACTGAGCTGCAGCACACATCCCTTGTCAATCCCTTGTATGGCCAAGACCATACAGCAGTTTAACAGGACAGGTTTCACTCAGAACAGGCTTCGCCATGGTCGACCAAAGAAGTTGAGTATGATGTAAAGATGATGCACAAGAAAGCCCGCAAACAGTTTGCTGAAGACAAGCAGACTAAGGACATGGATTACTGGAACCATGTACTGTGGTCTGATGAGACCAAGATAAATTTGGATTTGGATCAGATGGTGTCAAGCGTGTGTGGCGGCAACCAGGTGAGGAGTACAAAGACAAGTGTGTCTTGCCTACAGTCAAGCACGGTGGTGGGAGTGTCATGGTCTGGGGCTGCATGAGTGCTGCCGGCACTGGGGAGCTACAGTTCATTGAGGGAACTATGAATGCCAACTTGTACTGTGTCATACTGAAGCAAAGCATGATCCCCTCCCTACGGAGACTGGGCCGCAGGGCAGTATTCCAACATGATAACGACCCCAAACACACCTCCAAGACGACCACTGCCTTGCTAAAGAAGCTGAGGGTAAAGGTGATGAATTGGCCAAGCATGTCTCCAGACCTAAACC
>NW_015546079.1:75586-78914 GCF_001515605.1 Sinocyclocheilus anshuiensis
ATATATATATATATATATATATATATATATATATATATATATATATATATACACATGTGGGTGATTTACAGAAAACTGTGCAGTTTTTTGGGAGAAAAAACCCTGCATCAGTTATATAATATGAAGGTCATGGGACTGAAATATTGCTGAATAAATTTAGATATTTTTTTTGCACATTGGAAAAGTGTGCGGAATCTCTTTTTTTTTTCTTCCAATTGTATTGGACTTCATTTTGTCCTTTGTTCTACACACTAATCTAGGGCATGCAGGTGTGCTGGGTTAATTACTCACTGATTGAATTTTAATAAAAGAAAAATTCAGGTAAGTTTTTATTATGGATACTTTATATTACATATGTTACTAATTTAAAATAAAATAAATAGAAAATTAAAACATTTTAACATTCAAAAAACAAACAAACAAATAAATGTAACATATACAGAGTTGGGGAGGTTACTTTTCAAATGTATTTCACTGCAGATTACAAAGTACATGCTTTAAAAAGTAATTTGTAATGTATTTTGTTAGATTACACAAATTTTGTAACTTAATCTAAATACTTTAGAAAACTTTGGAAGGCTAATATACTGAGGCATGTAGCAAAAAATGTCCTCTAGAGAAAAATGACATCCACCAAACATAGGATTTGGTTTTCCTCCGCATTGGAAGGAAAAAAAGATGGTGACACAATGCATTAAGAGCTGGGGTGTGTAAACTTTTTGAATTGGATGAACAGGGTAATTTTGTCTTCTGGGAACATGTAAGTACTTATTTTGTCTTCCAGGAACATGTAAGTATTAACTTCTGAAGGGCAGTACTAAATGAAAGAAAAAAAAGATTTTAAAACAAAATAAGAAATATTTACACATCATCCTGTTCAAAAGTTTACACCCCCTGCTCAATGCATTGTGTTTCCTTTGTAAGTGTCAGTAAACGTTTTCACCTTTTGTAATAGTTGCATATGAGTCCCTCAATTGTCCATATAATGTGAAAAGATGGATCACAAAATCATACAGTTATTGTTGGAAATGTGTCAAAAATGCAGAAGAGGCTGGAAAACCTGAGAATGTGCAGGGACCTACAGGATTTTTCTGAAGAACAGCAGGCAGTTTAACTGCACAGGACAAACAAGGGACTTACAAACAACTATTGCAAAGCATGAAAACAGTCATGGATCATTCAGGTAACAACAGACAGTTAAGATTCAAGGGAATGTACATTTTTAAATGTGGGGCAATTTTCATAAATTCAGTCATTTGAGTATATGTAAATATCTGTTGTGTGAAATAGCTTTTTCAGGACAGTACTAAATAAAAATAACATGCAATTTGATGATGATCCTCATATTTTGTTACAATTCTTACAATTTTGTATATTCTGCAAGGGTTATGAAAACTATGAGCAGAACTGTAGCTTAGGATGCTTTTGCAGAGTGTCATCAGAGTCAGAAAATCACCTATTGCTGTTTACATTAATTGCCTGCTACAGTTTACAATAATGTTTAAATGGAATGAATGACATTAAAATTAGTCACTTTAGTAATCTAAATACTTTTTGGATGTAACTCTAATTTGATTACCACCCATTTTAAATGTAACTGTAATGAAATACAGTTACCCATATTTTGTTTTTTTAAATATGTAAGTTACATGTATTATGTTACTCCCCAACCCTGCATATATACATACAATATTTGTGTTAAGTTCTTTTGCATTACTAAACAAGTTAATTCTAACTTAAGACCATTAGCCTGAAAATTATATCAGTACATCATAGGGACACATAAATGTATTTAATTCACAGTGTTTGTACAATATTTAATTTAATATTTAATTCAATATTTCACATTTGCGGGGCCGGGGCCCAATAGGAGGCCTCTGCAAACATCTAAAAGGGCTTTAAAAGGTTTTAAGCTAAAATAAGACAAAACAGCCATTTCAAGATATTTCTTATTTTAATTTGTGCCCTGTTTGTTTCCTTTGAAGAAGCAGGGTTCCTATAGTCCTGGAAAATCTGGATGCATGAGGCATAGCTTAATTTTAAAAATTGTCTAGACCTGGAAATGTACAAAATGTAAATCAATAAAATCTGAAAACATAATGGGCAGTTTTATGAGGAATATACATATTTTTTTCTAGTTATGCCAAGCTCTAAAATATTTTATGATGTAGAAGTTTTGTGGAAATATATATTTTTTAAACCCTTATCCAGTCATATACAAATGAGTGTACAAGAAATTATTTTAATTTTAATTATAAATATTTTAGTTACACTTATTGTTTACAGTAAGTTAAAATAAGTTCAGTCTATTAAAAACTACAACTAGAAGGACTGAATATTGTTGTGGACAATGGGGGGGCCTTGGAGTCACAAGGGTTGAGAACCACTGATTTAATTCATACACAAAGACAACCTTATATGTGTTGATATAGAGTGCAGTGTCACAACCCAACACAATATTATCACTTTACCACAGCACAAACACAACATATGATTCATTTATGATCTAACTCATAGCATACAAACACAAACAGACACAACACAGTGTAACACAATAATAGTCTAAAAAGAACATTTCTAGAAAACCGCACACACAGCCCTGAGGTATCCCTGGCTTCATAAAAGCATCAGCATCCAGAGAGGGGCTCTTGTGTTTGATCAGGTTGAAGCCAGTGTTTTTACGGTTGTGTACCCTGTCTGAATTTCTCACACAGTGAAGGATCACAGGTTTATCCAGCCAGCTGCTGCCACTAGAAACCAATCTAGCTGGAACCTAGCGACAGAGCCATTTATCTAATTTCTTTATTTACATTACAAAGCCTATTTACTCTAATTACAGATATCGGTCAAATTAGTTGTCAAAAAGTCAAGGTTTTTGAACCAAAAAAGTCATAATTTAGTTTTCAGTTATGTATTAACCCTCAAGCATCCTTCGGGACAAATGTTGGGCAAAATCTCATTTTTAAATTTTTTTTATTTAATATTATCCTGAGCTGTACAAGACTTGGCTACTTTTCCTAAGTTTGCCAACTGAACACACACACACACACAAAGGACTCGATTCAACAAAGTTAAGTAAGTGGTTGAAAAAAAACCCCTCAATTTGTCCCTCGTGGACAAAAGTGGGCACCCATAGGAAATGAATAGGAAATATTATAATTCAGAGCATTTGTATTATTTGTCCAATAAAAATCAATGCAGATCATACACATAAACAAAGGGGTGAGCCTACAACATTCTCAATGTGGCAAACACTCACACACACACACACACACACACACACACACACACACACACACACACAGACACACACACACACACACACACA
>NW_015546079.1:79129-82947 GCF_001515605.1 Sinocyclocheilus anshuiensis
CACACACACACACACACACACACACACACACACACACACACACACACACACACAAACACTGCTGCAGTCCTGCTGCGAGATTTGTTGATGATTTCAAACAAAACATGCCTGAAACATGCTACTTGCTAGGTTTGTTGTTTATTCTTACCTGTTTGGTACCATTTGGTAGCATTTTGCTTTTTTGAGTTATTGAAATTATTATTATTTTTTTTTTTTAAATAAATTATTAATCTGTCTCCTACTTTGTCTTTTCCTTATAGCATGGTCAGATTTGTCTGTAAGCATATTTTGGCTTCTTTGTATAGTCTCACCCAACACAAATGTTTTTTTATAACTTTAAAAAAGAGGTTAAGTTCGTTACAACAATGGTTTATAGATTTCAACCATATGCAGCCATTACTACAGCTAGGCTATTGATATTTTTGATATTTTTATACCATCATATGTGACCAGATGTCACCAAAGACTCCAGATTTTTAGGTTTTGGCTGTCTGAACTTATTGGAATGATTGTTTTTTTTTTTGTTTTTTTGTAGTAAAATAAATATTAAATATAACATAGAAATAAGCATATTTTACATAAAAATATTGTAGGCCAGGCCTACTTTTAGAGGTAAATAAATAAAATTAAAAAACACCAAAAATCACGAAAAAATGCATTAATTGACCGTTTTTATTTTATCTAAGATAGTGATATGACATTTAAAAAAAAAAATAAAAAAATAAAATTGGGATCACACCTGTGACATTTGTGCCCAAATTTGTCCACGAAGGACCAATTAAGGGCTGCTTAAGGGTTAAACCATATCTTCACTTTGATTATTCAAATGCTAAATGAGTTACAGTGCTTTTCAACACTTACTCACGTCAAGTTTTCTTTCCTGCTTGATATAGTTTGTGCTGTCCCATCCTTTTGTAACAGCCTCTGCATAACCTTTCTTACACTGTGACAGATTAAAAAACAATCCACACACTGCAGTGTATTACAAAAATGTAAAATTTAGACTGAAGGTATCTTTAATTGCTCATTTCTTCTAACACTGGGATCCTTCAGAAAGATAAATGCAGAGTTGCAGGTGCTACACACAGCCAGAAACAGGCTTTGGTGTACCTTCACACATTGTACTTATTCATTCTTCTGGTGTTTAAGAATAACAATATCTATCCTATTCTGAGGCGTCATGCCCATTCAAAAGGGGGCACGTACCCCCTCAGATTTTTGAGCCAGGTGGATTTTGAATGCAGCTTCCAAAAGACAAAAAATAGCCGAATAATATTTGTTATATTTGATACGATCACACCGGTGTGATTAGAAAGTTCAGTGCAACACATCATCAGCTGCTAAATTCAAATCTGCGTTCGCGCTTTGGCTGGAGCTGAGCCGGAGACAGACGTGTTTTTACAGCGCTGCGCATTATAACCAATCAAACACGATTCTGTTGAGCTTATGAATGCAATGGCCAATCAGATGCGTTCAGATGAGTCATCGCTGAAACGCCGGTGGTTGTTCAGTGCGCGCGGTCGCTGACTGAATTCTGCTCTCTGGCGAATTCTTTCATCAGAAACAACAAAGTGCACATATACATTACATGTAAGTAAGATATTCATTTGTTAATTTCACAGTGTAAACAGCTTCATTGATTATAACGGGAGTTCTTGAGAGTGCTTGATTGCATCTACTTACACATATTTGAGAATCGAGATGTAGGCTAGGCCTGGTTAACACGTTTGGAAAAAAAAAAGGAGAAATTAAATCAAACGTGGTTGCTGTGTGTCACATGACAAGCATGACGAGCCCCGGATCCTATTTCCTCCTTATCAGTTCCCCTTAACTAGGTGACCCAATTTCTGAACACCAAATTGGAGTTGTTGTTTTGCATTGTCATGTTTTAATGGAGGCTGTTTTCAAAGCCAAGGACTACAAAATAAGCCCATCCTCTCAAAACGCATCAAAACAGATAGAAAATGCAAGAATGCAGTCATGAAATAGCCTAATACAAGACTTTCACCCCAGACTTTATGGATTTAATGCTACATCTATAAAAAAAAATGTTTACTACAGCCTTGCATGAGTATGATTCCCTTCTCATGAATGTTCATACCCCTGACGTTGTGTTTTACTCAAAATATTTTCTTATATGTTCCACAGAAGAAAGAAAGTCATACAGGTTTGGAATGACATGAGTGAGAAACAATCGATTGCATATGTAAGCAGATGCATATGTAAAATTACGATATCATAAACAGCGTATAAATCATAACTGCCTAACGTTACAGAAAGAAACATCGAGCCAGGAAGTGGCATAGGAATGTGCAAGCTTGGGGGGTGTTGATGGAAGCGATCTACTCCATCTATGTTTTGATCATCATTCTGAATCTGATCCAGCTTTTTGTTGTAAATTTTTAATGAAACTTACATGAAGCTAGGTTTGTTTTGTTTACAAGCAGAGGCTCTGTTCTTTCTTTTGACATATTGCATGTTCAGATATTCATACAACAAAATATTCTGGGGGCCATGAAAGTTTCGTGAAAAAGATGATGCTGGCAGTGACTGGCAACTTGTTTTAAAAAACGCTGGCGGGGAAAGTGTTAATTATGAATTATTATATAACCCCTTTAAATTCTAAACTAATACACATCATTATTATACAGTAGCTATGCAGAATGATTTGAGAAGTTTATTCAAGTTGCAGGACATGATTGCAGACTCACACACAGAAGTAGAGATGTCTGCTTCTTGCAGACAGCAGGTGCTCTTATTTTATATAACACACTCACCAAAACAGCAGAAGAGTAATTGGCCCCTACAGTCCTTTCTGACTGTCACTCAAGAGACACAGAGAAAGAGCCAAAGCGAGACAGAGAGAGAATGCTAGAATGAGAGAGAAGGTGTGTGGGAGGACGGGTGGGCGAAAAGAGAGGGATGAGACAAGGATGAAAAACGAGGGTATGGTAGGATATGGCTAGAGCCCACCAGCGTGTCACCTCTGAGTGAGAGAAAGAGGCGAAGGTGGTATGTGTGTGAGTGTGTGTGTTTTCTGTAGTTTTGTAGGCAGGGAATCTAGCAGTGTGTGTGTGTGTGTGTGTGTGTGTGTGAGTGAGTGTACACACACGTGTGGTGAGAAATAAGAGTGGGCAGATTTGTTTGTGTAGGCGTGTGGGTGGGTGAGAGGACAACAGACCCTGAGAAGAGCACTACATTTCAAAATAAAGGTTCTAGAGTTCAGAAAGTTTGTAGTGAGATTGAGAGAGAGAGAGAGAGAGAGACAAAAAGAGGATGTAAAGGCCTGAGATGGGTAGTGATTCTGTCAGACGCAGCTGTGACAGGCCTTCACTGTGCACAGGACAAAACTAAGCAAAAACAGATCAACAAGCTATGCTGTATATTTTGAGGGCTGCAGGAAGCAAACAAACATATTGTGGGAACATGGCATTTTGCATTAAATAAATGCCAAGATTAAACGTTTGCCCTCATTTTGTATGGTTCTCTTTATTCATTTAGAGCACAAAAGGAGACGTTTTACAGAATGATGCTGCACAGTTCCATACAATGAAAAGTGAATGGGAACTGTCAAGCTCCAATAAAGATTAGCAGTTAATTAGCAATTAACCTGTTGCTATCTGACCCGAACATATATGTTTGTCTCTGTGCCATTTGGTGAATCGAACTCATTTAGATTCAGAGTGAGTGACAATCATTGACACCCTTCACAAGGAGGGTAAGCCACAAACATTCATTGCCAAAGAAGCTGGCTGTTCACAGAGTGCTGTATCCAAGCATGTTAACAGAAAGTTGAGTGGAAGGAAAAAGTGTGGAAG
>NW_015546079.1:83281-88819 GCF_001515605.1 Sinocyclocheilus anshuiensis
GATGTTTTTTTTTTTTTTTTTAGTTTTCAGTCTATAAAAAGCAATGCAAAAATAATGCTCTTTATATCAATGGCCATTTACACAGAACGTGTTTTTGGGTTAAAAGATCCAGGCTAGTGCAATGTAGAAAAAAAAACACAAAAAAAACAAACGGTCGTTTTTTTAGAGACGTTTTTTTAAAACCCATCTGTCTAATATTGCATGTTTACATCCAAAACAGCAGACAATGCAAATGCACATTAAAGACCACCCTACATATTCTAAATACAATTAAATAAAAGCTTTTGAAATGATACCGAGCAAAGAATGTTTGATTTTTGGTTGAACTATTCTTTGGCTGAAACTTGAGTGGTAAGACGTAGTTGGGTTTAACAGCTGCGTCTCCCAGGAACAGACTTCAGCGAAGGCCTACACGTTTCTGCAGTCATTCCTGATATAGGCAGCTGGAGGATATAATGAAGACTCTGGCGCATTTCCCAGCTGTGAGAGGATTAACTATACGGTCAAACTGTGCAGTCACGACAAGACACAAACATGCTCAGATGCACTACAGAGAGACTGGGGCAATGAAAACATAGCAAACATAGCGGAACATAAATTAAAGGGGGGGGGTGGGATAGCACATTTACATACAGGCAACACCCCAGGCCAATGAAAATCATCTTATTTAAAGGGGTCATATGATGCGATTTCAATTTTTCCTTTCTCTTTGGAATGTTACAAGCTCTTGGTGCATAAAGAAGATCTGTAAAGTTGCAAAGACTAAAGTCTCAAATCCAAAGAGATATTCTTTATAAAAGTTAAGAGTCAGCCACACCTACCTAAAACGGCTCGTTCTAACACGCCCCCACATATCTACATCACTATGTGGGAAGATTTGCATAACGCCGCCCAAATGTTCACGCAAAGAAAGAAGGCGTAACTTATATTCTCGCTGTAGTATTGTTGTTGCCGCCGCCATGTCTTGAAGGCGCTGTGTGCTTCATTGTGAAAGCGAAACTACTTTGTTTGGCCTTCCAAAAGAGGACGATATCGCTTCGTCATGCCTAGAGCTGATCCATGCTGGTCGCTGAGGAAATACTTCAACTTCGCACTATGGATCGGCTTTCACCGTGGACAAAGCGGAGTCCAGCCCGGGGTCGTCACATGTGGTTGCTGCATGCATCACAATATGGTAAGAGACATAACATTTCCGTCACACGCTTGAGGAATTTGGCCAATCACAACGCACTGGATAGATGGCCAATAAGAGCACACCTCGCTTTTTCAGAACGATGAGCTTTGTAAAAATCGACGCGTTTCAGAAAGGCAGGGCACAGAGGAGAAACAATAATGTACAGTATGTGGAAAATAATGTGCTTTTTTAACCTTAAAACGCATAAACACATTTCATTACACCAAATACACGAAATAATGTTCTTTTTAGCAGCATATGACCCCTTTTAAGTATCTGTTTCATGTGCTAAATTGTTTTTCTGCTGCTGTTTTTACTTCCACATCCACATGTTTGAGTTGTTGTGAGCATGTTGCTATGCTAGGGTGTTGATTGGTGGTTGCTTACTAGCCCAAGTCAAAAAAAGCCCCAGATTTCTATGCTATGGACCCTCTTTTCAAAAACAAAACAGGAAATATCAGAGAACAGACCTATCATAGACCCTCATGAATATCGCTGCTTCTGAAATCGCATACCTAAGTGTAGATATTTATTTTGAATAAGTACATACTTCACAACCATTGTTCCATATATTGTGTGATGTATTCTGGATGTACTACATTCGAAATGCATGTTGTCATTGCCAGTGTCCTACGAGCACCACATACTGTTTTTCTGTACAGTACAAAAGAAGGGAAGTAGTTCTCATTAAATATAGACTGGACACTTCTACCCCTGCAATCATATGTGCAGGTTATCATTATAATTTCCCTTCTTCAATACCACTTAATCAGTGGGGTGTCAAACTAGTCTGATCTAAAGCGCTTTACCCACAGGCCTGGCTTCATTTACCCTTCAGGCACAACCTTAAATTATCTCCTAGCATGTAATGACTGCAATGTGATTAAAATAAAGGCTTTGCCTACACATGTGCTACATTTCAACAGAACAGCTTTGGAAGGAACAAGCGGCAATAATTATGGAGTTTTGGGCCATCTTATCTGGAGACAGAAGGATTTCATGCAAGCACAGAGAAAGCATTGCAGTTCAGAGGGTACTAGCTCAGGGCATCGCGATTCACAATGCGATAAGTACGTTACCATGGTTACACAGGCACCAGGCCAGAAGGGTGGGAAGAAAGATCGCGCACAGCTGAAGTTCATCTGCTGAGCGTTTTAGCCATTTGAACCCGAAGAAAACTTTTTGCGCGCTGATAAATGTTCTATGGCGGGAGCTAAGCGATGTGAAAAGTGGAGTCAATAGGTGCTGTTGAATAGCAGTCGTGATGCACTCAGGCTCAAAGGAAGATTTCACTTCTACCTCAGTAGTTTTTGATCGGATTTCTGAGGTGACTTCCTGAAAGGCTAAAAGGAAAGGTCAGGTTAAGACAAGCCGTGAAATATCATTTCAGGCACTCTCTTCCCAGGGAAGGCGATAACTAAAGTACTTTTTGTTTTCACCTCAGTACGTTTCAGACTTCACTTTTTCAGACACCAAACCACTTTTTTTAAATCTTTCTTTTTAATAGGTGTAAGAAATAAGCTCGATCTTACAGGAAAACAGACCACATACTCACATCCCTTTGCAGTATTTCAGATAAATGTTTCTTTTTCAAAACAAAATCCATAAAAACAGACAATGAAATATACATTTATAACATTTTATAACAGAAGTCTTGAGAAGCAAGATAGATACACAAACTCATTGTGTACGTTTCTAAAGGATGATCTTTAAGTCCCTAACAGCAGGCTGGGATTGGTTTAACTTCCTGTCTTGTGTCGAGCCAATGACAGATCCCAGTCCTGAGCATACAGGTCCATGTCACACTGTGACACGAGACTGAATTTCACTGTCCACTTTTTTGTTGTCCAACCATATTTTTTAACTTCTTAAACCTGTTTTTCCCCATTCTGTTTTTATTCTTCTTCAACAAGTTCTTCCTTTTCATTTTGTTTTTCTTCTTCTCAAATGGGCTCCCCTCTTTCTTCACCATCACTACCTCTTTTGTTGAATCTCCATTCAGTTCCTTTACCTTCTGCTTTTTGTTAGGTTTCTCACTCTTTTTGGATGCTTCAACATCCAACTTTGCAATTTTGGCCTTTTTGGGACCATCGGATTTTTTATTCTCAGATTTCACTCCAGCTTTCTTCGTGATGATGGGCGTCTCAGATTTTTTCTGTTTTAATTTCCGCTTCTTGCCCATGTTGCTTTTCTCTGGAGTTGAAGCGGGCTTCTGTTGCTTAGATTCTAGTTTTTGGATCTGCTCCGATGAGGCTGCGGTCTCCGTTTTTGTAGAATCTACTTCATCTTCTGAAGAATAAGTTTGAAGGATTAAAATCAGATTCGAAAATAAAGACGTGGAAACAAATGGGAAATGATTACGCACCTGTTTCTCTTGGTGCGGTGGGGATGGCGTTAGACAGCTTCTTTAGCTTGGCCACAAAAAATCCATCCATGTTGTGGGAGTGAGGGTAGAATCGGCGAGACAGTTTGAGAGATGGATGGAAACGTCTTTCTTTGAATCTGTGGAGAGGAGGTCATATTTTCTAATTGAACGTTATAATTTCTTACGCTTTCTCTAGCAAACTCATTTTATTAACTCAATTTCTGGATCTCATGGATCTCAAATAAGGCCTCATTACCTGATGAATCCCTCCTTGCCAAAGTCTAGTCCAGTGGGGACCAGCTTTACATTTCTCTTCTTTAAAGCATAGTCCACCACCCACTCATTCTCCTCTACCTATGGAGAAGACAAATCAAATCTTCATAAGAAATTCATTTAAAAAATGAGCATGTTTTAGAGATATCAAATAGCAATCATCTAGACATTTCAGTGGGTTTTCAGATACCAATTCATACAGTTATTCTCCATCCATGTCTTCCACTTTTCCTCTAAATGTTGCATTGCAGCACACTGGTTTAAAATGCAGTATCTGCATCAGTCCATGTCAAATCAGACAGAAATAGAAAAGGTTTTTGCTGCACCAACTCAGGTTTATTTCACAGGTTGCGTATTTGTTGTTGGTGACCTAAATCTAAGGTCTGTAAAATATTTTTTAACACTTCCAACTTTCCCCCTGAAGGATTCATTATTTCCAGGCCAAAAAATGTCTCATGTGAGAAGCCGTGTTCAGGGTATAATATCTCAAGTATTATGATCGCTGGCCTCTAAGGAATTGGTCATTTGTTCCCGTCAAGCCTAAATGCTTCCTCTGAGACACAAATATTTTTATAAAATGTAAGATATTAACATTTTGCGTCATTTGGAGAACCTTGAAAAGTAACATGGACTACTGGTCACATGTTTAAAGTCAGTCAGTATGATTTTTCTTTGAAAACACTCTTACAATACATACATTTATAATGTTACAAAAAATTTCGATTTCAAATAAATGCTATTCTTTTGAGCTTTCTATTCATCAAATAATCCTGAAAAATGGCTCATGTTTTCCACAAAAGCAGCACTGTTTTCAACATTGATAATAATAAGAAATGTTTCTTGAGCACCAGATCAGCATATCAGAATGATTTCGGAAAGATCATGTGACACTAAAGACTGGAGTGATGCTGCTGAAAATTCAGCGTTGCCATCACAGAAATAAATTACATTTAAAATAACAAAAAAAATATTAAAATAGAAAATAATTATTTGAAATTGTAATAATTTCACAATATTACAGTACTGTATTTTTACTTAAATGCAGCCTTGATGAGAATAAGTGACTTTCTAAGTCATTTAAAACATTACATTTAAATCCTACCAATCCTTTCGAACGGTAGTGTAGGTCTTCAAACCTAATCTTTATATATAAAATTAATATTTAATATATAAACCTACAGTTTAGCTTATAAGGTTTACTGGAACAACAATTTGCAAAACATAATTAATAAAATCATTATTAAAGGGGTCATATGATGCGATATCAATTTTTCCTTTCTCTTTGGAGTGTTACAAGCTCTTGGTGCATAAAGAAGATCTGTAAAGTTGCAAAGACTAAAGTCTCAAATCCAAAGAGATATTCTTTATAAAAGTTAAGAGTCAGCCACACCTACCTAAAACGGCTCGTTCTAACACGCCCCCACATATCTACCTCACTATGTGGGAAGATTTGCATAACGCCGCACAAATATTCACGCAAAGAAAGAAGGCGTAACTTTTAGTCTCACTGTAGTTTTGTTGACGCTGCAGCCATGTCGTGAAGACGCTGTGTGCTTTGTTGTGAAAGCGAAACTACTTTGTTTGGTCTTCCAAAAGAGGACGATATCCGCTTCGTCATGCCTAGAGCTGATCTGTGCTGGTCGCTGAGGGAATACATCAACTTTCACCGTGGACAAAGCGGAGTCCAGCCCGGGGTCGTCACATGTGGTTGCCTACGCTCCTTCGT
>NW_015546079.1:88934-95986 GCF_001515605.1 Sinocyclocheilus anshuiensis
GCAGACAGAGTTTTATGTTTACGCGGCGCGATGCAATGCAACGCAATTCGTAAAAAGACAGTATAAGCCATTATAATCAGTATTATGTCCCCACTGGATGCAACAAATGCCTCGTTTGTAATGGGTTTTATGTTTTTGCCTCGTCGCTCCGGCCGGGACACGGCATCAACAGTATGTGAGGGGCGTAACATTTCCATCTCACGCTTGAGGTATTCGGCCAATCACAACGCACTGGATAGCTGGCCAATCAGAGCACACCTTGCTTTTTCAGACCGATGAGCTTTGTAAAAATCGACGCGTTTCAAAAAGGCGGGGCATAGAGGAGAAACAATAATGTACAGTATGTGGAAAATAATGTTTTTTTAACTTTAAACCGCATAAACACATTTCATTACACCAAATACACAACATAATGTTCTTTTTAGCAGCATCATGACCCCTTTAAATACCAGTTCTGCATACTGGGTATCAAACGAAAGCAAATTTCGTTTCAGCCGACCTATAATAGCAATAATGCGACTGACTATGTATTACTAACCATAATAGAGCATGTGCAGTAAACAAGGTATCCGCCAATTGGAGAATCAGCGTTGACCGAGTCAATAGCAGACAGGATGAGCTCTTTCTGCAGGTGAGCCGAGCGAAGAATATCAGCCTCATCCTGAGAGACAGAGAGATATTTTAAGTTTCAATGGAGAATGTACATAAAAGAAACAAAGTCTTCAGAATAAAGGCTGGTCTTTAAAAGCTTCAATATCAAATGCCACAAAGAGAAAATAATTTTACCTTGCCAGTTTTTACTCCTGGATCTTTGGAGATAACTCCTGTACCCGAGCAAGGAGCATCTAAAAGCACTCTATCGAAACCTCCCATCACCTACCATTCAAAATAAAACATCTGATTAGACGCGCATAACTAACCATATTAAGGCTACGTCCACACGAAGCCAGAGCTTTCCCTATCCGATCTTTTTTTTCCCCCTCGTCTCAAGAAATATCTGTGTCCACACGAAACAGACACAAAACTATGTAGTATACATGCGAGACCAGTATGTGGCGCTGTAAGTCTGCCACAGAGGTACACTAAAAACGGAGAAGAAGACTTGGACTATGCGCGCGCGCGAGCGCGGTATACAAACGAACATGGAACAATACATTTATTAATCTGTGTTAATGTTAGTTAATAAAAAGACAATCGTTCAGTGTTTGTTCATGTTTTTGTTGCTGTTACATGACGTAGCGGTGTCTGACTAGGGGCGAGACGTGGGCTGATGACGTCATCGTTTCAGAAAATATACGGATTCGCTGTCCACACGAAAACGCAAGGGCGGCATTTTCAGATTTATCCACTCTGGGACCCGGTTTCAAAAAATATCAGTTTCACTCTCCAAAACGCCGGATCCGTGTGGACGAAACGCCTATACGATACAAAATGTATGCGTATACAGCTAAACGCGTCTCCGTGTGGACAGGGCCTTATTGTATAGAAATTTATATGTATAAAAAAAATCCTGATAAGCACCAAAAACAAAACAGAAAAAAACAATAATGTTAATGACACAACATGGTTAACTGAAAGCGAAACCCCCCCCCAAAAAAAAAAAACAGGACAGAACAGCAAAAAGAGGATGGTGCGGACCTTGGGGAACTGTCTGCCGTCATAGTTGCAGATGACAGCGTTAGTGACACCGAGACGATGGATGTTTCCCAGCACGCTCTTCAGCCTGTCTGCATTTGCGTCATTAGCCACAATCATGCCTGTGTTCCTCATTAGCTGAGCTGCATCACACAAATGATACACATTTTATTTTTACACACTCTCAAAGCATTTTAATATAACATTGTAGAAATGTTTGACTTGAATTCTTTGGTGTCAACTGTGCCAATAAAAAATAAAAAGGCTCAAATAACACAGCAGTTGGTGTGACTGTCACAGAGAAGCATATGCTCACCCATATAAGTGGTCTTGCCTCCTGGAGCGGAGCTCATGTCTAGCACTGACTCCCCCTCCTGGGGTGAAAGCGCCATTACAGGCAGAAACGATGATGCACCTTGCAACATGTACTGGCCTGACAAATATTCTGGAGTTGCTCCTATATAAAAGAGAGGATTACAACTAACATCAATGCTTTCAGTCATGAAGGATGGAGAATAAAAAAAAAAATGTTATTTTGAAATGACACTAGAACTAACCAACGGGAACAGAAGAGTCATAGATAACCAGCCCCACTTTGGACCATTTCCCCAATGGATCCAGGTTCACTCCTCTGTTAATCAGAGCCTGTGTTAAAGAACAAGCCATTAGATTACACGAGACATCGGTGTTAATGTGTGTTGTTTTGGGATGTTCCAATCACAAGTGGTCAGATGAGACACCTTGTATTAAAGCAGGGTATCAAAATAGGCCTCAGATGTGTCTCTTGTGACCACTCAGACATCTCAGATTTTGTGACAGTGTTTTGTACACAATATTCCCAATGACTGTTGAAGTTGGCATAAAATGAAAATGTGCCCAAGCCATTTTGCAAATGCATGTTATAGATAACTATGAATTATTAATCTATGCTTTTTTTTATTGACTTTGTAATCTTCAAATCAAAACATTCTAATAACTCGATTTTCTGTTGAAAATGACAGACTTCTCTAGTGACGTATGGCAGACTTCTTTAAATATTTAGTCCACTTAAACCCCGCCCATCCACAATCGACTGCAAGCTTGCATTCACTCGCATACATCCATAATCCATTACACTCAGATCTATATCAAAATACAGAAGAAAATATCTGTCACTATTTCTGCTTCATTTCGACTTTTTGTGCAAAATTCTGCCCGTTTCCCCACACACCGGGTTTTACGAAAGTCACTTTAAAGACTTTTGAAGACCAAGTAAAGAAAATTTAAGGACTAAATTAAAAATAACACAATATGTCAATATATTCTCTAAATGAAAATATCCTTGGAGCAGAAATATTGTTGTATTAGCAACAGTTTAAAAACACAACTTCCAACAGATCTCCATTACATTTCAATTCATTTTCAATTCAATTCGTTCTGCAAAAAAACCTTATTTAGAATATGGAAATAACTTTTATCTTACATTCTGATCACACTAACAAAACAAAAAAAACACACTGTTCTACCTCAGTGTCTTGTTTCCAGTGCAAATGACTAAAGTTTCTTAATTCAAGAAACAGTTACTTTTAGAAGCAAAGATGTCTTGCTTTCAATTGATCAAAATAAAGTGAAATTATGATTTAAACAAAAATATCTGCCAACGGTCTCAAAACAAACTGTTTGTTTGTTTGTTTTTAATCATAAACTCACTTAATTTTGCTCTCTTTCTCAGAAAACAAGTCTTCAAATATCTTCCATATTTTGCTTCTCAGGTAAATGTATCTTGATTTAAAGGGTTAGTTCACCCAAAAATGAAAATTACCCCATGATTTACTTACCCTCAATTCTCGAGCTTCCGCTAACTGTAGTATGCGCGTTCACGAGAGAGTGGCGTCCAGCAGAAGACGTAGCACGTAGGTGTAGCGTAAACTCCGGTGAGAATATGCTATGTCTCGCAAGAAACAAGTTTTCAACCCTCTACATTGCGAGTAAATCACTCGCATATGCAACTAAATCTTACTCTGGGTGACTAAATGTCTAACATTAGCCCTCTCTCCTCTGCGCTTCCACGCTTGTCACTTCCGTGTTCGTCACCGTGTTTGCCTACGTGCTACGTCATCCGCTGGACGCCACTCTCTCGTGAATGTGTGTATGACAGTTAGCGGAAGCTAGAGATTAAGGTTTATAAAGTTGTAAATATGGATATTTTTCTTACACAAATGCATCGTGTCGCTTCAGAAGGCCTTTATTAACCCCCCGGAGCCGTGTGGACTTCTTTTATAATGGATGGGTGCAATTTTTTGGACTTCAAATTTTCATTTTTGGGTGAACTATCCCTTTAAGGCTGTTTAGATATTTGTACTGGAAAACAAGACAAAAACACTGTGAATGACTTTTTTTTTTGCAATGCATGCAGCAATTAATGCCATGATTTTATGAATTAAGATTTTGTGCTCTGATTTAAGACCTTTTTCAGATCTTAATATGTGGAAGGACAAGACCCACAGAAACCCTGACACAGATTTCACATTGGCTTCAGGTGTATTGAACTTTGACATGCAAGTTCTGCAAAATCGACCAATAGAAAGCTTTTTGGCTTAGAAGTGACCTCTGTGTGAGAAGTGCTTTGCACATCGTTACACTATTGATAATGGCAACCCATCTTTGTGACTGTTTCTACTGCTGAAAAAGCACAGTTAGTTCCAAATATATTTCCAAATTTAGTCTTACAGCAAACAAGAAATTGAGTGAGAGGCTGTTATTTTAATCAATGTTATTTGAACTTCGGATCGGCATGCCTCACACGAGAAACCTTGAGCATGTACACAACTTCACAATTTTTTCAATCAGGTGATTATTTCTTTTAGAATCCACACATCACCTACAATATTTTGCACAATGAATGATTGACAGATAGCCGACCTTTTGACATTGTTTGGATGTATCAGGATATGTTAGCATTTATTCTACAAAAACACTGTGGTCATATGCATTTTGCAACTAGCTCTGATGATGTGATAATTTATCATGTTTTGGAACCCATAATTAGCACCGTCCAATCATAGCAGATGGAAATGTGACTCTAATACAAAATATCACAACGTTTTGGTTAAAAGGAAAATAAATCTTTTCAGACCTGAGCCAAGTCTCTCCTCCTGGTTTTCAGGGTGTTGGTTCTGATGGTGACTGGCCTCTGAATTTCATTGGCCTCAAGAAAATCAATCAGCTGAAATTGAAAATGATATCTGTACATCAATCAACAGATAAGAAAACAATTTCCAAAGTTTTACAAAGACAGTTATTTTCTGATATAGATGTACTGCCAATTCATATAGAGGTGGAGGGGGTGTGGCCATCCACCCCTTCAGATCTTGACAGACAGTTCCTCTATCCTGTTAGCATAGCCACACACCTTGTGAGGAAGCAGATGGGTGGTACTAAAACAGGAAGCATCTATACTTCAGCGATTTAAACTGTAATAAAACCTGCCATGCTAAGTTCCTCCTCATTAGCAGATACTAACACACACCTCAGAGACAGGGAAAAGGTCCATGAGTTTGCTGATGAGGAACTCGTTGTAGCTGTAGTAGGTGCAGAGGTCAGAGCGCAGCAGAGAGAGATACTCCGATCTCTCTTTACCCTCTTCTCTCTTCTCACTGAAGTGAGACAGCACATCCACATTATCTTTGATCCTCTGATGGATGGTCTGTAGGTCCATGGGTAAAAGACCTATATACACGAGAGATGGAGGGTTAAAATACACTTCTAGATCAAATACAACTTAGAAGCTGTGAATTTCTGTAGTTTGCTAACATAATAAAGTTGGACTCACCCTCCTTCGCTCTATCCGCTGCAGCTGGGAGTATGAATTTTTCAGTTTCATCAATATTTGCCTGTACAGTATCCTCTTCCTCCTCCTCATCTTCCTTGAAATCATCCTTTTCCTCTTCATCATCATCATCATCATCTTCCTCTTCTTCATCCTCATCGTCATCATCACTCTCTGGTTTCTTGCTTGTTTGTTTTTTCTGTTTTCTTGCAGCTCTCTCAATTGGCAGAAGCTGACAGGGCAAGTAATGATAAAATCACAATAAGGAAAGGGCTACGCTTAGAATACTACGCTGATTGTTTTTAATAGTGTTTATAACAGTATGTAATGACATATTTCAAATTGTAGTAGTATGCTACAATGTTGCCAACTTCACTTTGTTGCATGTTTATTTTGTGACGTGACTAAATGTATTTCCCATTTTAAATCCAATTGACCATTTGCACGGAGCGTTCTTTAGAACTTCCACATAAAGACAAGCCAAGCTTGTAAACTTCCGGTGAAGTGTCAGTTGATGTGTATATATAGGTAGAGACTCTTGAGACCCTCACAGAAATATCTCCTGCCTCGTTCTTGTCAGAAACTGAGAAACTAAATAATTGCAACACCGCAAATAATGATAGCGGCCTTAACATTCGTTTTTATGTTATTTAACAACTAGGGCTGGACGATATGGCCAAAATTGATATCACAATATATTTCTTACTTTCGGTCGATCCGATATAATTCCGATATCGATATGAACACTATTTATCTGAAATAGAAATCTTTTGTAACATTATAAATGCCTTTATCATTACTTTTGATCACTTTTAAGCATCCTTGCTAAATAAAAGTATTAATTTCTATAATTTCTTTCCCCAAAAAATAATTAAAATTATACTGACTCCAAGCTTTTGAATGGAATAGTGTATGTTATAAAAGCTTTTTATTTCAGATAAATGCTGATCTTTGGATCTTTCTATTCATCAAAGAATCCTGAAAAAAAAATGTACACAACGGTTTTAAATATTGATAATCAGCAAATCAGCATATTAGAATGATTTCTGAAGGATCATGTGACACTGAAGACTGGAGTAACGATGCTGAAAATTCAGCTATGATCACAGGAATAAAATTGAAAAAATTAAAAATCTTAGTTCAAAAACTTTTGACTGGTAGTGTAGGCTGATTATTCTTATAGATTGAAACAAATGTGCTTCAGCCAGAGAAAAAAAAAGGGTATGAAAAGTGCTCAGAGTCGCTGCAGAAAACAAAAAAATTGAACAACAAAAACTGGAAATGTTGCTGGAGACTAGCTTATTGAAAATGCAAACTGATACTCTGCCAGCAGGAGGCGCTTTTAGAGTGATAAAACTAACGGTTTCCCCAGTAATGGCTGTAATCAAACCAGCTAAAAAAAAAACGCTTCTTTATCAGATCAAATGAAAATGTCATCGAAAATTTTCTGAAGAGAGTCGGTTCCCTTCAGAGATACATTCATATAAAACACCCGTGACGTGTTTTGATTTTGTAACGTGCAGTGCTCATGTTTATTCAACGAAATCAAACGCCACAAATAAATCAATGTATGGGAAACACTGGTAATGTATATAAATATCGGAAATGT
>NW_015546079.1:96810-97703 GCF_001515605.1 Sinocyclocheilus anshuiensis
AATGATTGCTGAAGGATCATGTGACACTGAAGACTGGAGTAACGATGCTGAAAATTCAGCTATGATCACAGGAATAAAATTGAAAAAATTAAAACTTACTGTTCAAAAACTTTTGACTGGTAGTGTAGGCTGATTATTCTTATAGATTGAAACAAATGTGCTTCAGCCAGAAAAAAGGGTATGAAAAGTGCTCAGAGTCGCTGCAGAAAACAAAAAAATTGAACAACAAAAACTGGAAATGTTGCTGGAGACTAGCTTATTGAAAATGCAAACTGATACTCTGCCAGCAGGAGGCGCTTTTAGAGTGATAAAACTAACGGTTTCCCCAGTAATGGCTGTAATCAAACCAGCTAAAAAAAAAACGCTTCTTTATCAGATCAAATGAAAATGTCATCGAAAATTTTCTGAAGAGAGTCGGTTCCCTTCAGAGATACATTCATATAAAACACCCGTGACGTGTTTTGATTTTGTAACGTGCAGTGCTCATGTTTATTCAACGAAGTCAAACGCCACAAATAAATCAATGTATGGGAAACAGTGGTAATGTATATCGAAATATCGGAAATGTGTTTAAAAATCATATCACCGTTATTGAAAAAAAATATATCACGATACATATTGATATTGCATTATTGTCCAGCCCTATTAACAACATATCATTTTATATGCCGAGCAAGGAGAGTAACCTAGACACGTATTGTAAATTTAAATGCGCGATTAATCGAAATCGTAATAAAATCGCGATTTGAGCTTGCGCGATTTCTAAATGGCTTTATAGCACGATTTTCCGCGCCCCTGACCTGCCGCAGTATGCTATCCGAACCAATCAGAATGCAGCGTGCCTAAATGGAGCACGAGAACAGAACAGACCGGGCGGGCATACAAACGTAACG
>NW_015546079.1:97744-103173 GCF_001515605.1 Sinocyclocheilus anshuiensis
ATGAGTCCGTGCTGCTTCTGCACCGCATACACATACTGTATACGCACTGCAGACGGAGTACGTGTGAACTTGGCGCAACAAATCTAGTTCAACATCTGAGGCAACGCCACAAAGAGCTCTATGACTAATGCATGGCAAAAAAAATCCCTGGACACGGGATTTTTTTTTCTTTTTTCTGCCATATGTCTATTCTAGAGACATTTTGTTACACCTTTACTTAGTGATTATTTTGCCTTATGTCTATTCTAGAGACATGTTACAGCTTTTTGATAAAGATAAATTGGTTTTCTTTTGGAAATATATTTCAAATTCACACTGAAAGCATTAATGACTGTAAAGCATGTCTGTGTGTGTCAAAATCGTGATTAAAATCAAAATCGCAAAATTGATCAAAGAAATCGCGATAGGGTCGCACAGCCCTACTTCATAGTCATGAATACATTCTATGTATTCTATGTAATACATTCTTTTTTTTTTACATTTTTATAAACATTATTTTAAAGCATTTATTATTTCTCACCCCTACAGCTGTGCAGTAAAAAAATCACTTTAAAGATTTACTTTTCATTCATAATGATGACATAAAAAAAGCCAAAAATGTGTCTCCTGACGGAAAACAAAAACTTTTAAGATGAAAATGACATGAAATTCCCAGTAGATGGCAGCAGAGAATCACTCATTAGCTCAGTTGCCATTTCAACTCCCTAGTGTTTTCAGATCTTGCTTTTGGATTTATTGTAAAATGACTGTTTTTAGTACCTTTACTGTACTGAAGTATAAAGTAAGTCAGAAAATCTCTACTTCTACTCTACTCTATCTCTAAAAAAAAAAACTACTTAAGCCCAGACATCAACAGCCTAGAAGGGTTAATTATTTAAATACTTAACTAGTTAAAGGGATAGTTCACCCAAAAATGAAAATTCTGTCATTAATTACTCACCCTCATATCTTTCCAAACCCGTAAGACCTTTGTGTCAAGTAAAGAAAAGAAAAAAAGTATTCTTGTAGCTTTGTAAAATTATGGTTGAACCACTGATGTCACATGGCCTATTTTAATGATGCCCTTACTACCTTTCTGGGCCTTGAACGTTTCAGTTGCATTGCTGTCTATGGAGGGTCAGAAAGCTCTCAGATCTCATCAAAAATATCTTAATTTGTGTTCTGAAGATGAACGAAGGTCTTACGGGTTTGAAACGACATGAGGGTGAGTAATTAATGACAGAATTTTCATTTTTGGGTTAACAATCCCTTTAACTAAAAATTAAGTAAGTTAATTATTAATGGTTATAACAATTAAATAATGCATTAAATATTTTGAAATATTTTTAGATTTAATTTAAAAACTACATTTTTTTAAGTTTTATCTTTAAAATTTGCTAAATATATTCAGCCAACACAGACGTGTTACTGCTGTAGTTTTGTTACTCTGAATTTAGTCTGAATCTCTTAATGCACAGCTCTATTTTGACTGCTTGTCAGATAATCCATCCATTGCTACAGTTATCACTGTCAATCAGAGCAATGAGTTGCGGAACAATTTAGCCGATTCTCACATTTATCATGCCTCAAACAGTATACGTGGATGTTTGGTCCTCTTAGACAAACAAAACTTTTCTTCAAATTGTGAATGGATTATGTAGAGAAACCGAGCAAAGGGCGCTTCCCTGATAGCACAGCTGATTTTGACAGTTGACCGGAAATGACCGAGCTGGCTTATCTAAAACCAGGAAGTAACCGTGCATATAGTCCATTTTGTAACCAATAAACATCAGTCCAAGACACAGATGCTAAAAATTGCTTTTGATATTATTTCCAGTTCATCTCACACAGAAATGGAAAGTCAAGCACACTGCATTGTGAAATGTAGTTTTTTTGTGCCCCAAGCTTTAGTAGTATGACATCTGGTTATTTTAAGGAGGAAAAAAAAATGCTTTTGACATTTGAGAAAGGTCAAGATTTCCTCTATACAAATGTTTTTCATTGGTTAAAATCATACCTCTTCTCCATCACTGTCTTGTTCATCCCCTTCATCAGCACCATAGTCATCAACCATCTCTTCATCATCATCCTCCCCCTCCTCCTCCATTTCCTTGTTATCAAAGCCCTCTTCATCATCATCATCATCTTCTTCCCATTGGCTGTCACTGTCCTCATCTTCTTCAGATTGTTCAATCTTTCGCTTCCCCTGCACTGGTTTTAGCCATTTACTATTCTCATCTGAGAATCCTGAAATAAAAAAATAATTGATTTACTTATGCATGGATGTAAAACATTGTAATTCCATTTTAATTTCATTTTTAAATGTTGAAATACCTTTTTTTGGCTTTTCCTCTTGTTTGGGTTCTTTAGTCACTTGAGCTCTTTTTATAGCTCTGTTGAAATGTATTGGGAAAAAATAAATCATATTCACAAGTAATTATCACAGAGATACCAAAATATGATAAAGGAATTAACTACATGTAGTTATTCATATGTAATAATTTAAAAGAAACGTACCGTTTTCTCGCTCTGCTTGTAAGTTTTTTTGGCCCATCATCTGCGAATAGAGAATAACCATTGTTATGTCCATTTTATATATATATTACAAAATAAACATAAATAATGAGTAAGTGAAAAAAGAAAATATAGCCCAATAAACAAATCGCTCAGAGAATGTGCGCTTTACCATCAACCAAAAACTTGGACAGCTCGGTTTCTGCTCCCTTCTGTTTTCTGGCCTTCCGTCCAGGTCCTCTTTTCACCTTAATGGTGGGATCCAACTTCCTGCCCATGCTTGACACCTACAAAGTTGCTCTACGGTAACAATACAAGTGAACAATTAACAAGCTGATATTTGCCCAGAATAGAAAACACCATAATTATAAGGTTAGAAAAACAGAAACCTAGACAGTGTGTGGATTGCCAGGGCATGTCCCATGTGGCTTTCATACTGTATGATAACACTCATGTAAACATATTCATCTATACAATTTCAAAGCGTTCCTTGTATTAAAATAGATGTCTAGCTTGTAATCGTGACAAATACAACTTTTACTGAGTTGGCTGGTTGATTGTCAGAGTGAAGCAGCTTCCAGTGTTTTACATGGGTAATACTAATATAAGGCCACTAAAATGCGAAGCCATTATGTTTATATTATTACAGCAAATTCAATATCATGTTTAGATAGAAAACATTAAGATGTATTTGCACAGCGTTTACTAGCACGCTGCTGCAAACTACAAGATTAGCTTACTGTGAACCGATTAAGACACAACAAATCTCTGCAGATAAACCCATCAGATACTTACTGCTGAACAAAAACACGCTCTTGCGCTTATCCCGATCTTCTCTAGGACACACAGAGAAATTTTACCTTTAATTTACGAAAGTTGCCGGAGTACATTTGTCTCTCACGCTCTGCCGTGAACTAGCGCACATGTGACCTCAGCACACGTTGGATTTCCGGAAGTTGCTGGCGATGCCCGATTGGTGAACGATTCATTCTTTGGAGTCGGATCTTTTCCTAATCCGTCGATTTTTTTATTATTATTTTTTTCAGGTGAACCGAGGTTTAAATGGATATGCGAAAAGTTACTTTAATAACAGAGTAACACATTCGTATGAAACAGAGATTGTTTGTTTATTTTAAAGAGTATTTATTCATTTAAATGTGCAAAACCCGTTTTTGGCCAAAGTAATATTAAAGTCCTAACTGATGTAAATGGAAAAGGCTAACATACTAATCAATAAGTAATAAAAAAGACGGATAGATAGATAGATAGATAGATAGATAGATAGATAGATAGATAGATAGATCGGTAAATACTAATGAATCGTGTTTTAAAAGTTCTTTACACCGAACTGTTCAAAAGAACCGATTCATGTAAATGAATCGGACCTTCGATTACTACTTCCGTCGCGCACAATCAACGACAGCAATTTGCTACTTGAAGTTGTCGGAGGTTCTCTCAGTATTCGTTGATTTATATCTACTGGAAAATAGTCATCTATTTAAAGATACAGGAAATCTGCCAGTGTTGGTGGAGGATAGGATTCAAACATTGTATCAGAATTATGTAGCAATATATACAGACGGATCCAAAGATCCTACAGGAAGCACAGCATATGCATTTTCCATTCCATCTAGTATCTGTCAATAGGAGAACATCAGATCACCTGGCAGTGTATACAGTTGAGTTAATAGCAATTGCAACAGCTCTGCACTGGGTAGAACAAGTTAAACTAAACAAAGTTATTCTGTGCTCAGATTCAAGTTCAGTGTTATTATCGTTACAGTCATTTTCATCCCGGGGTAGGCAAGACATAGTTAATGAAATATATGAAACTCTTTTCAGACTTCATAATTTGAATATAGTGGTTACATTTATGTGGGTGCCTGCTCACAGGGGAGTTAAAGGCAATGAAACAGCAGATTCATTAGCAAAAGAAGCAATCAAGCAAGAAAATACAATGGACATTTTATTTAGCAAAGCAGAAATAAAGACAATAATTAAAAGTAAAATCATCAGTAAATGGCAAGATAAATGGAACAAGGGAAGTACAGGCAGACATCTTTATAACATCCAGAAAGAAGTGGGAAGGATGAGGATGACAGGGCGAAGTACCAAGGAGGAAAATATAATATCAAGGTTAAGACTGGGTCACACAAGACTAAATAAGACATTACATCTCATTGGAAAACATCCCACAGGTCTGTGTGAGTATTGTCAGGAGGAGGAATCAGTAGAACATGTTCTATGTCACTGCCAAAAATATATTACAGAAAGAGAAATATTCATCAGGACACCACAGGAGATACTAGATGCAAAGCAAATACTCGGTCAAACAGGCAATTATAATTCTTTAATTGTATTCTTGAGGGAAACTGGGTTAATAAATAGAATATAAAGTATAATTGTTATTTTTATTATTAATAATGGGTTTTATTTATTTATTTTTTTATAAAAATTATTATTATTTTTTATATATAAAGTTCTGTTAGTCACTCTGGTCCACACTCCAGTATAGTAGGTGGCGGTAATGCACCTTAACGTTGGATGCCACCCGCCATAAAACAAGAAGAAGAAGAAGAAGAAGAAGAAGAAGAGGAAGGGTTTGTTGTAACTGCACTTGTTCAGAAGGTGGCGGTAATGCAACGCTCTTGGATGCAAGAAGAAGAAGAAGAAGAGTCTTGTATTCTTTGGGTTAATAAATAGAATATAAAGTATAATTGTTATTTTTATTATTAATAATTGTTTTTATTGTTTTTATTTTTAATAATTATTTTAACATTTTTTTTATATAAAGTTCTGTTAGTCACTCTGGTCCACACTCCAGTATAGTAGGTGGCGGTAATGCACCTTAACGTTGGATGCCACCCGCCATAAAACAAGAAGAAGAAGAAGAAGAAGAAGAAGAAGAGGAAGGGTTTGTTGTAACTGCACTTGTT
>NW_015546079.1:103872-115621 GCF_001515605.1 Sinocyclocheilus anshuiensis
AATGAAATATATGAAACTCTTTTCAGACTTCATAATTTGAATATAGTGGTTACATTTATGTGGGTGCCTGCTCACAGGGGAGTTAAATAAAATGAAACAGCAGATTCATTAGCAAAAGAAGCAATCAAGCAAGAAAATACAATGGACATTTTATTTAGCAAAGCAGAAATAAAGACAATAATTAAAAGTAAAATCATCAGTAAATGGCAAGATAAATGGAACAAGGGAAGTACAGGCAGACATCTTTATAACATCCAGAAAGAAGTGGGAAGGATGAGGATGACAGGGCGAAGTACCAAGGAGGAAAATATAATATCAAGGTTAAGACTGGGTCACACAAGACTAAATAAGACATTACATCTCATTGGAAAACATCCCACAGGTCTGTGTGAGTATTGTCAGGAGGAGGAATCAGTAGAACATGTTCTATGTCACTGCCAAAAATATATTATAGAAAGAGAAATATTCAGAAGGACACCACAGGAGATACTAGATGCAAAGCAAATACTCGGTCAAACAGGAAATTATAATTCTTTAATTGTATTCTTGAGGGAAACTGGGTTAATAAATAGAATATAAAGTATAATTGTTATTTTTATTATTAATAATGGGTTTTATTTATTTATTTTTTTATAAAAATTATTATTATTTTTTATATATAAAGTTCTGTTAGTCACTCTGGTCCACACTCCAGTATAGTAGGTGGCGGTAATGCACCTTAACGTTGGATGCCACCCGCCATAAAACAAGAAGAAGAAGAAGAAGTTGTTGTTGTTGGCAGAGGGCTGCTCATGAGTTGTACGACATTTCAAAGAGTTAAATGAGCGCAACTGCTTCCTCAGACACAGCCATGGAGGACGAATGGGAAGAAGAGGAGCAGCTGGTTGTGGCGGAACTGTCTGGGATGATCAGCTCTGATTTAATCTCCAGTCGGCAGGGCGCGTGTAAGATCGTGGACATTGACAGCGAGCAGCCCATGGTGCAGGCGGGTCGCTATCTGTTCGCCGGAGTACGAGGATGCCATCGGAACATGTGCGATTTTTGAAGAGGACGGTGCAGGTTCTAATTCAGCTCTTAAATACAAATGTCACACAATGAAGACACTAATGCTTCAGCGGACGTTTCTGTCGGAGAGGAAGGAGGATGAGCCCCTCTCTAGCAGAATAGAGGTGCTGGCTCTCCACGAGGAAGAATCGTTCGGCAGGAAGAGCGCAGTTTGTCACTACCTGGATCCCATCGACACTGAGAAATCTGTGCTAGACGAATCTAACGATTGCGAGGATCCAGAGATGAGCGACGAATCAGCGGATGAAGTGGAGGAGACTGAGACCGACGCGGGAGCCACGCTTCTGGAGAGCTCCGCTGAGCTGCTCTGAACTGGCGGCTGCACGAGAAGGGGACGACGGCTCATGAAAGACTGAAAGACTGATTTCTGATCATGTATATACTGCATCGTCTAAATATACATTTTCTGCTTAATAGAAGTGGTTTTGTATTTTGTTTACATAAATACATACAGTGTATGTGTCTGTCCCATTTGCGTATTATTTTTATTAAAAGCACATCTATCTATCTGTTATTTAAGTTATGATAAAAGTTATTCAAATTCAGTGGTTCGCTACTGAATCATTCAGGTTAAACTCAAGTTTTGCTATTTGCACCTCAGTATTGTACATTAACAGGATGCGATAGTGTAAATGATTTTATTAAAATTATTCAACAGACGCTGCCTTATTGGGACAACAAAGCTCTCCCTATAGCCTACCTACCCAATTAATACATCATTATTAAACATTCGTTTATTATGGCTTGGCCCTATTCCTCTTCCGTATAATGGTGTAATTTTGTGTTGCATGTGAAAAAAAAACAATTAATCTAAAAGTGACAAACGCATCCCAACTTGCCAGCAGCAGGGAGAATCAACATCAAGCCTAGACAGAAAAAAAAAAACCTGTTATTTAAGTTATGATAAAAGTTATTCAAATTCAGTGGTTCGCTACTGAATCATTCAGGTTAAACTCAAGTTTTGCTATTTGCACCTCAGTATTGTACATTAACAGGATGCGATAGTGTAAATGATTTTATTAAAATTATTCAACAGACGCTGCCTTATTGGGACAACAAAGCTCTCCCTATAGCCTACCTACCCAATTAATACATCATTATTAAACATTCGTTTATTATGGCTTGGCCCTATTCCTCTTCCGTATAATGGTGTAATTTTGTGTTGCATGTGAAAAAAAAAAAATTAATAATCTAAAAGTGACAAACGCATCCCAACTTGCCAGCAGCAGGGAGAATCAACATCAAGCCTAGACAGAAAAAAAAAAACTTTAAGTAACAACTAAAGCACATTTGATGGTAAAGGAAGCTAAAATGTCCAGAGAGCCTGAACACAGGAGGAGAGAGTGAGAATGGAGAATACAGGATTAAAGCTACAGTACAACCGTAAGACAATTGTGATAAACCAGAACAAGTGAGGAGAATTTGAAAAGAACATCTCAGAATAATGCTGAATAAAACCAGCAACAGTCAGGTCCCAGAAGTAAAAATTCCTTTCATTTTCTGTATAGGGGAATCGAGTTTTAATGATAACTCGCAAACCTTCAAAGACAGACCTGCTGTGTATGAACTCAAGGTTGTTAATCGATGGTACATGCTTTTGCAGAAGCCATCGGTTTACATAATTTCAATTTATAAAAAAAAAAAAACAGTTTTAACAGCAGAATTCCTGGTGAAAATTACACCGCCCATGATTCCGCACAAAAAAATATATCAATCAGTCACAGCAAGCAAAATTGCACCAAAAATTGAAATTTTTCACTTCCATGAAGCACAGTGAATGACAATCAAATCAGTCTCGCTACACTCAAAATACTTCCAAGATTTATACTTTTGAATTTTATATTAACTATTTTTGATTGTCATTCACAATGCTTCATGGTTTTTTCTCCTCAAAGCCATTAAAGGGGTCATATGATGCGATTACAAGTTTTCCTTTCTCTTTGGAGTGTACTCTAGCGGTTAATAAACAGAACTGCACATATCCCGCAGAAGAACATTCCAACCGGAGCTACTTCTCTAAGTTTATGTCTATGGCGATTCACGCAGGTATGTGTTACTCCGCAGCGGTGACGACCCGACCAGGCTACAATAGTCCAAATATAAGTACTTATAAGTGTACCGTAGTGATTCGGAATACGACAAAAACGCGGTTTGGAAGATGAATTCATGATGTACTCGCTTATTATATACATTTTGCAAATTTTGAACAGAAAAAGTTACATAGTGCTGCTTTAAGTACAGTCCTGTACCTTTTGTCTTTTTGTCTGATTTTCAAATATTTTTTTGCTTAATAGTAATGTAATGTTCTGATTCATCTTATAGCTGGTTGGCTTTGTTTATGGCTTATACTCCTTTAACATGGACGTTTTAAATGGAAAATTGCTTCTGGAAACAAAGGCGGCTGAAAAAGTGGCACACTGTTGCATGCTCTTCTTTATTGTAGGTAGAAAAAAAGGGCAAAGTGTTGTTACATGTATCAGACATAGTTTTAAATGCAAATCTGGGTTTATTATTAAGTGTATAAACCTATACAAAATGGAATTGAGGTTTAATACCCCACATTTTAAAGGGTATAACTGTTTGCTTCAGTGTGAGTTAAAATTGTGTCATAATACATGAAATATTCTCCTCTGTTCTGACATCATATAACACAATTTTTGCTCAAAGGAATGGACTATACACACATACACAGAACGCAGTCCAAAGGTCTGTTCCTCAATCCGGCAGAAACATGAAAGTTCATAACAGTTTGGTTTTGTCATAACACTCCCCAGACCTCCTCAAACGCTGAACACATCTTGGCACAGGTCAGAGCGGCAGACAGAGGATAGTTACTGATGGACACAGTCTTCTCTGTGTAGTCAGCATTCACCTATGATAGGATGGAGAGACAGATCAGTGATTTATTTCAAAAGCGATGACACAATTCACATTTATTAAATTATTTTCTATGCATGGGGAATATATTTCATTTAGCTGAGAGGAGAAGTGGGAACAGACTCACTGTTCCATGTGCAAATGCACCAATGACAACAGCGGCAGGTCCATCTTTAGGGACAATTGTTCTGGGACACACAGCATCTCCTGCTTTGAACGATGTCGAATATCGGGGGCATCCAGGAGGCAGGTGGTCCGACACTGGATTTTTAATCAGCCTTAACAAACGCTGAGGACCATCAGCTGCTCTCACACTCAGCTTGTGCAGAAGCTGGACTATAGGAGGACAAGTAGTAATAAGATAAACTTACTCTGAATCTGAGATACTACAGCATTTTCTGTAATACAAAACTGACAAAATTGAATTGATTTGATTACAGTAAACGTGCAAATGGAGTGAATTTACCCATTAGTCCACAAAATCGTGCAAAAGTGCGAGGAATTCTTGTCTGTGGGTTGATCTCGATCAAAACATTCTTCTCTGTGTGAATGTACACTTGAAGCAGTCCAGCTCTGTTCAAAGGACTGTCCAGTAACATCAACAGGCACTGTGGGAAAGCAGACATTTTTATTGGGACAAATAAAAATCTCTCAGTTTTAAACTACAAAAACCATAGGGTCTTAGTTGTCAGAACATCTTTGCAAGATGGCTTGTTTTTTTACATTTTATTCTCAGTGCATTCAAAACATATTTATAATAAGTTGTAACTTATTATTTTTCAACTAAAACCATAGTGCATCTGATCAATAATTTCTCATTAAAAAGTGAAAAAACGTAAACCTTTTGCATTTGATCGTATTACTACATTTCAAATGTAACATGAACTACGTTTAACTCGGATGCTTGGTAAGAGTTGAAGAGCTTTACCTGATGTGTGATATCAGGGCGAATCTTCCCAGGGTCTCTTCCACTTTTCATGATCATACTCTTATGTTGATCGCAGTTCAGCAACTCAAATGTCTTTCCAACCTGTATAGAGATACGTTTACATTTAAATACTGAGACCTACAGTTAGGAGAAGCATTATTGTTAAAGCTGTAGTGGCAATTCCAGTGAATAACACGCGATCCGGTGCTTAGTTGTTCTTTACCTTTACGGTTTCAAGCGTCGCTCCTTCTAAAACAACAACAAACCGCTTTTCCGCCATCTGATCGTGCAAACTTCTTTGCTGTTTTGCCGGTTTTGGATCATATTCATCTAAATGCTCCAGACCACGCTTGTCTCCAGCGTGTGCAGCCATGTTGACACAGAACTCCGACGCATCAAATGTGCGTCACAACAACACGTTTGTTCAGAATGGCGCTAACTGATGACGGCAACACGGTCTTATCTAAAATACTTTATTCACGTTATATAATGAAATATGTGTTTTCTGGTGTAAATTGAGCCGTTATTGTTTCACGTAATTACAATGTAAAACTTAGTTCTGAAATACATTAAATGCTATGAAAACAATAATACAGAATTGATAAACTCTCTCTCTCTCTCACACACACACACACACACACACACACACAAACAATGGATTTGACCATTTTCTCTTAGAAACTGAAATAATTCATAATCATGAGAAAGACATTTCCAAATTATTAGGACTTTCCTGGGTCAAAATGATTTATTTAGTAAATCTATGTATTTTGCATTTTAATGTAATCTCTTTTTTGCTTTTGAGATTAAGATAATTATATATTGTTCAATTTCATGTACATAATCCTTTAATTTTTGGTACTGATTAATGTTCTGCTCTAAAACATTAAATAGTATGTTATATGTATGAAATTCCTTGACTACAGACCAAAAAGCACACATGCAAAAAATACTTTTTTTTTAATGTTTCATCCAAATATAATACATTTCAAAAATAAGAGTGGCATTCATGATACATTCAGACTTTAGACATCAAACTGTATTTACAATAGAGAGAATAAAGAGCACAATTATCCATCATTAATGAATTACAACTGGAATCACTTTTACTTGGTGAAATGCTCTCCTTCCTTGGTACAAATTTACCATAAATCTTGTATAGTAACCAGTTTAACTGTGGTATTTACAGTAACCACATGTAAACCAGTGTAACTCTGTAAACAAACTATGCTAGTTGTAGTTAAAAAAAAAATGTATGAGATTCCCTCCCTTCCCAAAAATATTATTTTGTATGAATCAACATTTCCCCCAAAATTCAATACTATAGTAAAAGCATGGTCAATTTTCTAAGTGCTGTGAGAGAACACATCCACCAAGCAGGCTTTAACTGTTCATCATTCTGTACATGATTTATCAAATGTGATAATATTGCTTAAATGTATGTATATGTGACTTTTCTAAACCCATTACTTAACAAGTGAATATAAAAAGCTTTATGATCTCTGGAATGACCTTCTTTTACTAAACAGTGAGCAGCTCCAATGGTTCAATAGTCCCAAACAAGCTCCAAAAGGTCTCAGCAGACATGAGTTCCTCCCAGATTCAGTGCAGCGTTCGACTCTGACACATCTCACGAGGATAACTCTGAGATTTATTCACACAGGTCAGCGTTTTGGGGCAGAAGCCGGAGTTTGAACACAGGACTGTCACCAGGAAGGAAGGTTCAAAGGGCATGAACTCATGGTAGGAGTCAGCGTCACACGTTACCTGTAACATATGATTTGAACATTTTGATTAGCACACATCCTTGAGTGCTTATACATTTCTCATTGACATTCTCTGTACCTTTGTAAAGGAGGAGAGTAACAGGTGAAGGTAAGAGAGGCCTGATAGAGATGAGTCTGCTGGATGCCTTGTGAAACTCATTTTATAAGCCTGTTAAGAAACAAATATGGAACATAACATGTTGAAAAAGATAAAAGTTGGGTTCATCGTTAAATAGCAATGAAAAGAGTGTTGTTGTAGATTAGAGCAGGGGTTTTCAAACTGAGGGCCGCAAGGGAGTGCGTTTAAAAGCTTAGAGAACAACAGTGTAAATAATGTAAAACTAAATAATTAATAAAACATTTTCTGATAAATAAAAAAAAAAATAGGTTAAAATAAATAACAAAAAATTTGATTAAAATAAAATTGAAAATAGATAATAAATATAACAGTACAGTACTATGGTGAGTCAGAAAAACAATATTTTTACTTAAAGGAATCGTTCACCCACAAATTTAAATTGCTGAAAATACAAGATGTAGATGAGTTTGTTTCTTCATCAGAACGGATTTGGATAAATTTAGCATTCCATCGCTTGCTCACCAATGTGTCCTCTGCAGTGAATGGGTGCCGTCAGAATGAGAGTTCAAACAGCTGATAAAGACATAAGTAATGCACATAACTTTAGTCCATCAGTTCACTTCTAAAGTAAAAGATGTGAGCTTGTAAGAAAAATCCATCATTAAGGAATTTTAACTTTAAACTGTCGCTTTGGCGATAGCATAATCCATAATACCATAATAACACTTCCAGCAGTGAAAAAGTGCATCACATCAAAGTCCACCTACATATTTGTTTAGCACTATTTTGGATTGTTTTTGCTTGTAAATGGTGCTTGATCTGTGCATATTTTTCCCCTGATTCAGACGAGTTGACTTTTCCACGGGAGAAAGCAATATTGTGGATAAAGAACTCATATTTTAGCCAGAAGCAAAAGTTTCAAGGTTAAAAATGTCTTGATTGATGGATTTGTTTCTTACACACAGCAAACACGCAGCTTTTCACAACAAAAGATGTTACTTGATGGACTGGAGTTGTGTCGGGTAGCCTACTTTATCTGCTGTTTGAACACTCATTCTGACGGAACCCATTCACTGCAGAGGATCCACTGGTGAGCAAGTGATGTAATGTTAAATTTCTCCAAGAAACAAACTCACCTACATCTTGGATGGCTTGAGGGCAAGTAATTTATCAGCAAATTTTCATTTTTGGTGAACTACTCTTTTAACGTAAACAAAATATTTAGCAAAAAATATTTTAGACTTTTTAGGATGAGTCATATTTGTGGGTTTGTGGCATCTAAAAGATTGAAAACCCCTGGTCTAGAGTAAGTTAGCTTACATCCAGTGCCACTTGTAGAGCAGAGTACTGCACCCAAACCTCCTGCTGTTTAGAGGGGGGAAGAGAGAATGTGCCGACCCGTCCTGGATCCCTGGTCACACTCAGATAATGGGACCATATGCACATGCTGTCTGACTCTGGATTGTTGGCCTGCATGTGGACTAGTGATGAGAAACAGAAGGTGTTTAAAAACACTCCCACACTCACACATGCACATTCACGCTGAGTGATTGAGGTCCATACTGACTTACTATCAGGGAGCAGAAGGTGGAGTAGATCTTTAGCCATCAGAGATCCCAGTGTGCCATAATTCAGTGCCCTATATAATATTGATGTAAATTTTCATGCATGCATATAACATCTTCAGCACATAAAACTAGAAGAGTGGATTAAAAAATGAGGCATAAAAACAGGAAAATTGAAGACATTATTTCAGGGAGCATCAAAAGATCAGATTTCATTCATTATGACTCACAGTAACATTTCAGAATATACCACTATTTTACTAAAAGTGGTGCAAAATATATTTTGGAATGTAATAGTATTTCCACTGAATGAATATTCTGCTTCATGCTGTATGCTGTCACTAGATACCTGGGATATGAGGAATGGAAGAAGGGTGACACAAACATTCCAACAGGGATGATGATGTCAATACCAGAGATGGATGGAGTGACAGACAAACTAGAGGTGAGGGAAGACAGATATGCAAAATGGATGATGACTTAAAGTTGGCATCAGATGTTCTAAATGCATATTATTGAACTAGTCATCCATGCATATGATCAACCTAAAGCTCGCATTCAGATCTTCCACCATCCAATCAACAACCCATGGATAGAATCAAGTCTCTGCCCTATACTTTTTCATTTTCTATATAATCCATTTCACTTGGATGTACATCACAATACGGAGAGTAATATCTGTTGCTACTCTATACTATCAGAATAGTGACAACCCAAGAAAGATGAGAAAAATTAAAATAAATATGAGACTAAAATTTGAATTAGTTCATATGAACGTAATATGTACGTAATATGTACAGTTTTTATGAAGTAAAAACTGTTATTTAAATTAGTTGAGACTTTTGAAGATAAGCAATATTTGCATAATCCATGGATATAAAATAAGTGCAAATAACTTAGGTCACATGAGCATCATAATGTTTGAGTTGTATCTTATAAATACATATTTTATTTAAAAACAATTCAAGAAAAATAAAATAATTATAATACATTCATATAAAAAAATATGTATATATATAATACAGTTTACTAAATAGTGGAATAATTAATAATAAACATTAAAATATATATATAAAAAAACTAAAGAATATTTTCTCTTATTCCATGGTCTGTCTGAATACTGTATTCTGATTGGCTGGCAGGTATGCAGTAAAACCGTTTAATGCACAGGTAGTTCCAAGTCAGTTTAATCACCGTTCTATATTAATGCGCTGCTTTAATTGATGCACACTAACCAACACGCATCACTCTTTGCCTCCACGTTGTGCATTTAAAATCCTTTAACATATTTGACATTGACAAAACATTACCCTAAATGTCATTGCAAATATGAGAGCACTAACCCTTCAGTCTGTGTGCCGTGTGAGAGCAGTCTGCTCCTGCTCTTCTGCTCCAGCACCAGCATCTGCAGGTAGTTGGAGAAAAAATCCTCCTCGCTCAAAACCACCTAGTGCAGAGACAGAGAGAGAGAGAGAGAGAAACAGTCAATGAAGCCCTCTCAATGTGAAGGAAGGACTCAATAAATGAAAATGTTTCATTCACTACACTGACTGTTAATTCACTCATCGAAATTAATTTCCAGTCATTAATTTACCTCTGCATAGAGATGGTTGAGTTCTGCATGATTGAGGTTATTTGTTTTAGCGGAGAGTCTTGGATTAAGAGATTTTATCTGAAAAATATACAAAATTATCTGAACAATAATCCATACACAGTTTCAGTAGGATATGGTTTTGTATATGATTCACAACATACCTTATTCAAAATAAAGGCTGATGATCTGTCGTCCCTCCAGCTCAAATCTGTTAGTTTCTTCTTGAGGGACAAATAAACATCATAAATCAACTCCTCAGCCTGGCAGAGACAGAAAAACACCCGTGATATCAAAATGTGACTTTGCTCTATTAAATTCATGTTCACGAGGTCCAGCCAAAATGTACCTCTTTCTGTGCATGTCTTTCTCTAATTGCATGACTGAGTAGAGTGTCAAACCCTCGCTCCGTCTGCTGAACGCATCGCAACCAGCGTGGGATCTCCTAAAACCAATAGACGGTATAAGTGAGAGAAATATATAACGCAGTCTGCACTGCTTCACTTTACACAAACAGGCATTGTGGGTAATTTATTCAATGCAGACCCACCTCCTGTGTGTCTCCAGTTGCAATGGAAAAGTTTCTCATTGTTCGGAAGAACCTTGAGTCCAGCGCGGGAATGAGCGTGTGCAAAAGACTAAAGATCATGTATGTATGAAGTGAACTGCTGCAGATATTTACACACAAGCACATATAGGGAGAAACAAACATTTGTGTTAATAATCGATATCTATCACATTTGCTTAAGAAAATATGACTATAAAGTGACTTACGTGCCCATCGTCTCATGCTGGACTTGCCATTTACTGATTGTCTGGGACATGTGGATAATGTACGGGAGATTGTGAACTAAAACAAGATCTGATTGGCTGATAGGAAGAGGCTGAAATGTGGCTTGTAGGCAAGCAAGCCAAGCAATGGCTGGAGCTCGAGTCTGTGAGGGACAGGAAGTCCATTAGTACACATTTCAGGTACTGTATATTATTTGGGTTAATGACATGACACTCATTTTTTATTTTTTTTGTCCAGATCTATCATTGTATTCAAAAATATATTAAAAATGCAGTTAATTCCCTATAACTTGAATAGGCCTAGACATCTTCTATGATACAAATGTTTTTAATTTCTGAATTAATTTCTGACATTTTTAAACCAGGCATAAACTTGAAAAAAACATTTATCATTATTTCTTAGAAAAATATTATATCAAAACTTCACTACTTATTAATATTTGAAAAACTTCTGTCTGCCAAATCCAAGTCACGTGGTTCGAAAAACAAAATCATCTTTTCTGGTGTTGTTATTGTTATATAGCAAAATATTAAAGTGTACACTCAAATTAAAATGGAAACTGAAAATAAACAAAAATAAAAGGTAATTCAAAATACTAATAAATACTATAATAGTTATTTAAATAATACTAAAATTACACTAGCAACATGCAAAACTATATGCAGAAAAACACAAACAGGAAATAATATGAAAGAGGCATTGCAGTCCCTGAAGATCAATAAGTCTTAAAATCCCTAGTAAAAAAAAAAAACTATGCCATAATTTATTTAAAATACATTTATTTCATACTAAGTATACTTCAAATCAATTTGCATATTTATAGACATATCACTTTAATTATAATTAAACTTTGTTTTTATTCTTTATTGCACAATGCACATTTCTTAATATTAAGTCTAAAATGTGCTTTAATATCAATATGAATAAAGATTGCACGATCTCTGTATAATATCAGTCTTTAAAGTCCTCATGAAATCAAAATTGACTTTATTTCCTTAGCACACATTGCTAGTCTTGAGTTGAACAATTCGAGGGGTGAGAACCAGAAGGGCGTAAGTGACATTTTGGGTTGGGGCATTTTGATA
>NW_015546079.1:115699-130998 GCF_001515605.1 Sinocyclocheilus anshuiensis
TATATCAAATGAAAGCTCTTAATGAGCTCTTTCTACTGCCAAAAGGACACAAGTGAATTCATAGTAATTTTGGAGTTATTCATTAGAAACAAAAAGACTAAACACTGAAAATACTAAGCCAGCTGGTGCCAAAAGGGCGTAACTGCACTTGCGTCACTCTGGCATTGAGAAATGTATTGAGGGTAAAGCCTGTGGATAGCACATGAGTCAAAATATCTGACACAACAAGTAAACCTGGTAGGTCAACCATGAGAAGACAGCAGTTTTTAACTACTGAAGATGTATTATTAAGCTTATTTTTTGACAAAGAGCTGGATGATGATGGAGAAAATTAAAGTATCCAGCATTCAATGTCAGTGAGGTGTAGCTAGCTAGCAGGTAGTAACCAATAACTTACATTCTAATTGTAAGTTACTGCTTAGTCACATGAGTCAAAATATCTGACACAACAAGTAAACCTGGTAGGTCAACCATGAGAAGACAGCAGTTTTTAACTACTGAAGATGTATTATTAAGCTTATTTTTTGACAAAGAGCTGGATGATGATGGAGAAAATTAAAGTATCCAGCATTCAATGTCAGTGAGGTGTAGCTAGCTAGCAGGTAGTAACCAATAACTTACATTCTAATGGTATATCATATAGGCACTCAGTTATTGCTTAGCCACAAGAGAGAGAATGCAGAGAAGGGTTTATTATTACTATTGTTAATAATAATTAGTTATGCAATTCATTACTTCAGTGTCATTCAGTTAAAGTGACTACTGAACAGACATTTAGAAGTGTATTTAAGTGTGTCCCATCAGGTAATGAAAAGTTCTACACACACTTGTCGTCTTCATGCTCACTTGAACACTTGGGCCAAATACAGGAAATACATCATATAAGCAGTCAAGTGCAAAGACCACAAGTGTGGGTATTTGGATAGGGCAAAAGTGTACCTGAAGTATACTTGCAATAGTACCACTTTAGCACAATCAGATATGCTTAAGTATATCTTTAGTTGGACCTCAGCACTACTTCCGCACAATTAAAGTGCATTAAATTATTTTTTCCAATTTAGCAGACTTTAAGTATACCAAAAGTACGACTGCTGAGTATTTTTAAAACACATACATTTGTAAATGTATTTGTAGTATACTTACCACAAAATAAATGTATTTCAAATACATTTTAGTATATATTTTTTTTCCACTAGGGATTTCACATGATTTGACCCTTTATGACAAATCAAGGCTTAGTTGTACTGTCATATAATGCTAATTATATTATGTCTAAAATGTGTTTTAATATCACTATTAATAAGGACTGTATAATCTCTGTATAATATCAGTCTTTAAAGTCCTCATGAAATCAAAATTGACTTTATTTCCTTAGCACACATTGCTAGTCTTGAGTTGAACAATTCGAGGGGTGAGAACCAGAAGGGCGTAAGTGACATTTTGGGTTGGGGCATTTTGAGTAGCTAGCTAGCAGGTAGTAACCAATAACTTACATTCTAATGGTATATCATATAGGCACTCAGTTATTGCTTAGCCACAAGAGAGAGAATGCAGAGAAGGGTTTATTATTACTATTGTTAATAATAATTAGTTATGCAATTCATTACTTCAGTGTCATTCAGTTAAAGTGACTACTGAACAGACATTTAGAAGTGTATTTAAGTGTGTCCCATCAGGTAATGAAAAGTTCTACACACACTTGTCGTCTTCATGCTCACTTGAACACTTGGGCCAAATACAGGAAATACATCATATAAGCAGTCAAGTGCAAAGACCACAAGTGTGGGTATTTGGATAGGGCAAAAGTGTACCTGAAGTATACTTGCAATAGTACCACTTTAGCACAATCAGATATGCTTAAGTATATCTTTAGTTGGACCTCAGCACTACTTCCGCACAATTAAAGTGCATTAAATTATTTTTTCCAATTTAGCAGACTTTAAGTATACCAAAAGTACGACTGCTGAGTATTTTTAAAACACATACATTTGTAAATGTATTTGTAGTATACTTACCACAAAATAAATGTATTTCAAATACATTTTAGTATATATTTTTTTTCCACTAGGGATTTCACATGATTTGACCCTTTATGACAAATCAAGGCTTAGTTGTACTGTCATATAATGCTACTGCAACAACAACTGTTAATTAATATATTTATAAGCAAACCATTAATAATAAATAGTCAAATGTATTCAAATGTACATGTATTCAAAGTGTAAGGAAAATACTTTTAATTTAACAGTTATGCCACATGACGTCAAGAAATTTAAGCCTTTCTTGAAAAAGGATCAAAGTTTCTGTCAAAACCATATGAATTTCTAAGAATGTGGCACTTGTGTTTTAAACTAGATTTTTTTAAAAGTTTTTCCTTTTTTCTTATTTGTAACTGATCCATTTATATATGTCATAGAGGGAATCAGATGTACACACAGACCTGTAGCTCTTGGATGGTAATTCTGTGGTAGAGTAACTTCTGACTGAGGCGGTAGCGGAGAGGGGCCGTGGCCAGGGCCAGAGTTGTGGATAGAGATATGTAAAGACCGCAGTGCTGAGTGGTTTCATTGGAGGGAACACCCAAGAGAGCCAAGTACTGACCACATGACATGTAGAATGGACGCAAATACTGAGAAAGAGGAACAGAGACAACAACAGAGAAGTTATATCAAAGAACCCTTTATAAATAATGCATTATGAACACATGTGGTGCTAAGCTGAACAGAAAATACCTACCCGAGTACTAGCTTTGGATTTCTTTTTCTTGCTATTCCAGTCAATAGGGAATTGAAAATGAGGCTCATCAATCTATGGAAATGTACATGGACATTTTAACCAACATATAGAGTGTAAAACAATCTCAAAAACAAACCAAAATATTGAGGATTCATGTACACAGGGGCGTAATACAAAGCACTGCTCAATGAAATGTCTCAGGGATGAAAAGGTAATCAAAATTATTTTCTCCATGGGATACAAAAGTAATTGCAACTTTTTTCTAACAATTCAGACTTTTCCCCTCACAATTCTGAGGGGGAAAAAAACTTCAGAATTGTGAGATATATACTCAGAATGACATATTATGTGAGATATTAACTTGCAATTGCAAAAAAGACAACATAGTGAGAATTGTGACAAGCTTTTCTTATGCTTTAAATATAAAAAAGGTAACTGCGACTTTTTATCTTGCAATTCTGACTTTTTGTCTCAGAAGTGCAAGTTTATATCTAGCAGTTCTGAGTTTATAAATTGCAAATCTGAATTCCAAGAAAAAAGTAAAGTGTGAGATATAAATTCAGAATAGTAAGGGGAAAAAGTCAGAATTGTGAGATAAAAAGTCACAATTACCTTTTTTATTTTTTGTTCTGTGGTGGAAATAAACTTCCATACAAAATCCATGTAATCAAATTGTAATCAACTCAATGAAATACATCAAAACAGAAAAGAAAACTGTGCCCATCAACTATATCATGGGGTCTTTACAGCATTTTATAATTGCTAGGACCAATTTCTCAATACTTATAGGTCACTTTCTTTCAAACTCGGTTCTCAGTTTAACCGTTTTTTTTTAATCAATGACTACGTTTACATGGACATCAGTAATCTAATTATTTAGCTTATTCTAAATAAGCCAATATTATGATTATGGTGTTTACATGAGTTGCTTTTAGAATATTCCTTTCATGTTCCGTTTTACGTGTTATAGTACATAGTTCGATTAAGGTGTTTACATGTCTATGCTGCACTTCAGTAATGCGACTAAAATAGGAATACTTCACATTTCTTAATTCGATTTCGGTTTACTTCGAATATGACTTTATCCGGATTAAGGTAATTAAAAATCTCTGTTTATATGGTAGATTCTTAATCAGAGTATTGTCTTAATCGTGTTAAAATCGGAGTATTGTTGTCCATGTAAACGTACTCAATGTTAACATGCAAATTGGCCTGTATTTACACAGAATGTTGGTAGTGGTTGTGTCTGAATGAGAAAAGAAATCATGTAATTTGAAATAAGTAGTCATTGAATGCATTTGGTCCAAAGCAAAGATGATCCATAGTTTAGCCCACATAGACTGCTGTTCACCTAAGTATTGAGAAAACTGTAAATCATGCTACTAATTGATTATATTCTAGCTTCATCAGTAATCACCTGTATGTAGTGTTGACTGGAAGCCGTTTGCTCTTCAAACTGGTCTGACCCTGCATACACACTGAAGAAAGGAAATGTGGAGTACTGGCCCATTAGCAGGGCGAGGGTGGTGTTAAAATCTGTCCGATTCCATCCATTTGATACTGCCCAGCCACCTAACTACACACACCGAGAGAGAGAGAGAGAGAGAGAGAGAATCAAAAGATAAAGAACATCGGAGCAAAATACACAATGCAATTCAAGTGCTTTTACAGTTTCCTTCATCCTAAAAAGTGCGTGTACCTGCTGGATTAATGTGAGGAAGGGTTTTGAACCCACTTTCTCTTGGGATTCTGCGTCCATGCAGGTGTTGAAGTATTTCTTTGCTTTCTGTTCTGCTGCACTCACAGAAACACTCTCCTCAGGAGCCTCTGATCACACAGGGATCATACAGATTGAATGTCAAAGATGATTCAAGATTGTTTTATACAATACCATAAATGACTACTGAATAGTTTTGTGGTTCATCAGAGGCAAAACCAAGTATTACCTAGAAATGAAAAGTTTGTTACGACAAATTTTTTGACAAAGTCTCACCTGATAATTAAAAAAAGTCTAGCCTTGGACAGAGAGAAAGAACAGCAGAACAAACAATAGACAGAATGATAGACACATAGAGCAACATATACACTGTCTGAGCGATATATAGATCGCAAGAAAATAGATCAACCATTAGACTTAAACCAGCCAAAGATGGCTTGCTGGTTTTAGTTAAAGCTGGTGCTCCAGACATTCACCCTATTAATATTTTAAATGCATCTTATTGATCTTATTGTAAATGAGTCATCCATGCATGTTTCTTTTTTATTATCATTGTAATTTTTGTAATTATTTTATTCACATTATTGTAATTTTTTATCAAAATGTCATCACTCGATCTTGCAGTGTAACACCAGACTTCTCTCTAGTGACTTATATTGGATTTCTCCAATCACTTAGTCCATTTAAACTCCGCCCCTTTCTTACAATCGACTTCCTCCATCCAATCAACACCCGGTGGATAAAACCAAGTCCCGTCCCTTTTTTCTTTTTCGATAATCCGTTTTAACTCAAATGGTTGTCACAATGTGGAAGAAAAGATCTGTTGCTACTTACTTTACAATGCAACTTTTTGTGCCAAGTTTAAAACTAGCCAACAGAGCACTGAGACAACTGAGACACTAAGGAGTGGGGAAGTCGTGGCCTAATGGTTAGAGAGTCGGACTCGTAACCCAAAGGTTGCGGTTTGAGTCTCGTACCGGCAGGGATTGTAAGTGGGGGGAGTGAATGTACAGCGCTCTCTCCCACCTTCAATACCACGACTGAGGTGCCCTTGAGCAAGGCACCGATCCCCCAACTGCTCCCCGGGCACCACAGCAAAAAATGGCTGCCCACTGCTCCGGGTGTGTGTTCACTGCTGTGTGTGTGCACTTTGGATGGGATATATATGCAGAGCACTAATTCTGAGTATGGGTCACCATACTTGGCCACATGTCACGTCACTTTTTTTCTGTCATTGTTCTATTTTTGTATTCAGGTACAAAATATCCATAGTGGAATTTCACTAACCTAGTATTTCCTTGATAGTTTTCAGTAAAGCAGTCTTTCTGTCTGGAAATTTGACTAGCTGTCCATCACTTTTTCCTTGGAAATCTGTCTCTCTTCTCATCCTCACTATTCCTCCTGTCCTCACTTCTCTTTTTTTGTCCAGTTCTCTGTTGCCTTCATTGGAGACCCCCTTGACACTGTGTCTCTCCTCGCTGGTGGAAGATCCACCTGTCCCACAGGCAAACAGGAAGTAGTCACAGGGGCGAGAAAAGGGATCCATGGCAACAGAAAAATGCTCTGATGCTCTTAGACAGGCGGGAGAAAGGCAAGGAGGAGCAGCTGGAACAAGAGAGAGAAATTACGACCACTGTTATTAAAACTATACCAGCAGTTCTACTGTAGTTCCTAGTTCCTAGCTTTGTACCTGATTTCCATTGTGACGTCCAGGGGTCGGCAGTCTTTTGCAGGTGGGAATAGACCCCCAAACCTAACGCAGCTGCAAAGAGAGAGAAGGCAAAAACAACCAATAGGGGCCTGCGGTACTTGTTGCAGACCACTGGATGTGGTTGAGGCTGTTCCTCTGGCATTGTGAACATTTCCTGTGGGGATATAAGGTTAGCGAATGACTTACTCTTTATGTTTTATTGAGATGGACGTGTTGTACGGAAATGTCCATTTAAAAGCACAACTGGGAAAAGCAGGAATGCATAACTCATAGACTTTATGATGGATTGAAATTACACTGGCAGTCAAACATCCAACCACAATGAGAGCGAGTCCAAGGAACGTTCACTAAAGAACAATGAAAATGAAGAAACACACTTGTTTCCATAAACCTCACAGTAGTGAAATTTACTTTTATGTCTATGTTTAAAGGGAAAATATAATTCCCTGCTTAACATACAGCTTCTCATCGAATGAATGAACACAGGGATATGAAATTTTGATTTGAAATAATCTTTTCTATATATAGTCTTTCTTACTTTTTAAAATGTATTTATTTATATTTTATCGCTTACACGATATCGGAGAGCTGACAGGACGTTTAATGCGAAAGGAAAGGACAACAAGCCGAGATTCGAACTCAAGTTGACCAAAGCACAACGCTGTTCACGAGGGTCTCTGCTATAGCCTTAAAGCTTTCTGAAGAAGAAAAAAATACTCCTTTACAATGTACAAAACAATAGGGCAAGCAATAAGATGAGCTCGACAACAATATTACAGCAATATAAAAACGATTGTTCTCTCAGGTTGTTTTGGCACTAATAAATCATGCCATTTGGGTTCAAAGAAGAGAGTCACATTATCAAAACAGTCATTCTTGAGAAGTGGGACAAAACAGGGTGCAAAATTGAAAAAATAAAACCTTGTACAAATCAAACTAAATATATAGTTCTTATATGTACTAAGCTACTGAGATATGCTTTGATACAACCTCCCAACTTTTCTCTTTTTTAACAGGACCTGTTTTGTCCCACGTCTCAAGAATGACTGAAAAGTGAAATATGAAGCACAGCTCACTTCTAGGTCTATATATATACAGTATATAAAAAGAAAGTAGTGCCAATTTCAGTTACCTGGATGAGACAAATGTGTTGCCAAGGACGACGGTTCGAAATATCTCTTACTGTCGCGACGGACCAATCAGAGTCAATAATTCCACTTGTGTAAATGAACAGCATCATGAACTTCCCTTTGCATTAACCTCAGGTTAAGTGCCTTGCATTAGGGCATATTGTTGATGACTAGAGGACATTGAACTGGGAGTCTACACTACACTACGCCCGATTGAACCCTTCTCTGTGGACACACTGTTTTAGACGTAGTGAGAGGACATTAAGAAACACAGATTTGGTATAATAATGAGAAAATTTAATTGAAGGTGATAATTGTGTTAAATACATTCCATTATTAATCCCTCATGACATTTAAAATTGAAAATATTTTTAATTTTTAAAGCTAATAGCAGTAGGACCTGTTTTGTCCCACGTCTCAAGAATGACTGAAAAGTGAAATATGAAGCACAGCTCACTTCTAGGTCTATATATATATACAGTATATAAAAAGAAAGTAGCGCCAATTTCAGTTACCTGGATGAGAGAAATGTGTTGCCAAGGACGACGGTTCGAAATATCTCTTACTGTCGCGACGGACCAATCAGAGTCAATAATTCCACTTGTGTAAATGAACAGCATCATGAACTTCCCTTTGCATTAACCTCAGGTTAAGTGCCTTGCATTAGGGCATATTGTTGATGACTAGAGGACATTGAACTGGGAGTCTACACTACACTACGCCACCCATCTATTATATACTAGAAACTTTATGACATAAAGCAGAACTTTATAATTTAGGCAAAACCTCTACAGCACACTGCTAAACATGCTTGTTGGTGCTTATATGGGTAACCCGAGTTCAAATCTGGCTTGTGGTGTTTCCTGATCTCTTCCCACCACCCTCTGTCATTTCCTGTGACTACCACTGTCCTATTAATAAAACTGGCAAAAGACCAAAAATGGAAAACAGTGGGTATATCTTGAAAGCCTCACCTGATGAACAGCTGGGTTCTCGTCCATCCTGTTCTTCTTCTTACTTTTCGCTTTTGGTCAGGATTCTTCCTACATAATGTTCTTCCAGCGAAGCTTTCTGTTTCGTCACACTGTTCCACTTTCTATCTCTCCTCCGTCAACCACAAGTCATCCAACTACTATCTTCCTTCATCACACTCTCTGTTCACCCTTTCACTGACTGATAAACATGTAATGACTTGGCTTCCCACAAGACCCCTCTCTTTAACACATACATAAGGGGGCTATTTCTGCATATATTTCCTGAATCTCACCCTTTCTTAAATTTATGAGGGCCAGAAGATGATTTTGCTCCAAAATCCATCAACTGGATCAAGTCACCCAAGTTAAACTTGAGGAAACACAAACACTAAATGGAAAAAAAACCTGCAAGCACATTTTTTAAAGCTCCTCGGTATAGGAAGTGGCATAGTTAATATTAATTTCTATATACCTTTGATGTGACATTTTTACATACACAGACGTCGGCACTCCTGACTATCAGTGGTGTATGTGAAGCTGGTGCGGACTGATAAGAACTGAGGGGGTGTGAGAAGAGCAAAACCACAAAAGAGCACGTCACACATTGCGTGGGAACGAACTTGTTTGGAAGCCGTCACATGACAAAACCATAAACATACACGGAACTTCAAAAATACACATTACTTTAAGAAGAAAATGAAACTGACCAAGATGGGAAAAGACTGAGACATTCAAGAAACATCTTTTAGGTCCAGTGACAGCTCAAAAAAGTGCTCTGTCCGTCAATTTCCCCAAGTTCAACTTGAGGAAACACAAACACTAAATGGAAAAAAAACCTGCAAGCACATTTTTAAAGCTCCTCGGTATAGGAAGTGGCATAGTTAATATTAATTTCTATATACCTTTGATGTGACATTTTTACATACACAGACGTCGGCACTCCTGACTATCAGTGGTGTATGTGAAGCTGGTGCGGACTGATAAGAACTGAGGGGGTGTGAGAAGAGCAAAACCACAAAAGAGCACGTCACACATTGCGTGGGAACGAACTTGTTTGGAAGCCGTCACATGACAAAACCATAAACATACACGGAACTTCAAAAATACACATTACTTTAAGAAGAAAATGAAACTGACCAAGATGGGAAAAGACTGAGACATTCAAGAAACATCTTTTAGGTCCAGTGACAGCTCAAAAAAGTGCTCTGTCCGTCAATTTCATACTTTTATTAGTTCAGAATACAGTACAAATGTGGGGGGAAAAAAATGATAGCAAAATTAACACGTTGGCATACTTTCGACCGTAAACATGCACACATTCACATATTAAGAGAGGAATTTAGATGTTCAGTTTACAAAAAAAAAAAGACAAAGTACTGGTGAATGGTAAATACAAGGAGACTAAACCATAAGTGTTCAAATGGTCAATAACAGCATACTGAATTCAGCAGTGTCGTGATACCAGCATGAAAATGAGGCAACTGTGAAACATGACGTATAAAACACTGTAATAACAATAACAACAAATCATGCATAATGTGTTGGATTTGGTCATGTAAGATTTTTTATGATGGGAGCCATCGGTTTATTCGGTTACATCAAATATGAGAATTTCTTGGACAAGAGAGTCGAGGGAAACAGGTGCATAGAGAAATAAAACAAAACAAATGTTTCTGAGCTATGTAAAACAGATGTAATTCTCAAAATAATATCAGCGCTACCTTAAAGCCAATATAACAACGGGCTCAGTGGCTGATGTGCTTTTCTTTGGAGATACTTTTTCATCAAACTGACCTAGTTGTGCAATTGCTAAACACCTCTGGCAATATATTGAATGAAAAACAACTGAACTGATACTGGCTATGATAATCAATGCAAACTTACACAACTGTATCGTCACATATTTAGTTCGATACGTTTTAGGACAAAACGAATGTGCTTCTTAAAATATTTGTTCATTTACATAAATGAAGCATGCATGACAAATACACAAATCGCATTGTTCTTTCACCTTTCCCTGCCTTTGTTTTTGCTTATTTTACATTTGTCGCGACTACATTTCACACAGAGCCCTTCTCATCAACTACAAGGTATGTTTTGGAAAGCCTTATTGAAAGTGCATGGATGGCTGTGGATAAACAGACTTTACGTCTCACCTCAGTAGTCAGCTGTGGTACAATTTATGGATGTTCTGAGTTTTTTTTATAGGCATGCTGGGAGTCGTACAGCTCGCTGAGCTGAGATGGCAGTGCAGTACATTACCTCTGCACCGAATCAGCCTCTACAGTAAAAATTCAAGCCAAAAAACAGCCCTAAAAATCACTTCTCTAACACTTTACATATTAATCTAGGGGTAAAAACTGCCGTATGTAACACTCAACATGGAGGCACTAACACTGTGGTCGCACACATCAAGCCCTATCAGAAAGACACCTGGGCAAAGAGGGCAAGCTATTGGCCGAGCTCTGAATAAGGCCATTCAGAAAAAGCAGCAGAGCTTTGTCGAGAGAAGACGAAACTGTCATTGAGCAAACATGAGGAAAATTAGAAAATGACAATGTGAAATGGAAGAGAGAAGTACAACACTCACAAACACATTCGGCAAATGAATTTTCAAAGCTGAGCCAATTATGTGTCTTAAATTTGGTTTAGGTTTGTGGCAAGTTCCACCAATCAATGTTTGGCCTGCTTGGCACGTTGGGTATGGCATTTCATGCACAGAATTCTGCCATCAAATGGATAGCAGCCATCAGCATCTGCCTCTATGGAAAGGGGGCGAGCACAATCCTGCAATGAAAGAAAGAAAAAAAAATTTATTTGAAAGTTAAGAAGCATCATTTTTGTAATCTGTGGCTGGTACAAATAGGTAAAGGTCACAAATGGAAGCGTCTTCACACCTCACAGCGGTAGCACTTCAGGTGAAAGTTCTTCTCTAAGGCAACAACCCTGACTGTCTCTTCACTTCCAGGGTCGGGAATAATCGGCTCATTGCAGCTTACGCAAAGAGGAGAGAACCGGCTGAGGGAGAGAACAAGACGGAGTGAGGTTATGATATACACCATATATGATATATATATATATACACCTTGCTACGTGTACTGTGTTAGGCTAACCGAGACTTGTCATTTGCACTTATATATTGCTGCTCTTTTGTTAGTTTTGACTGCTTTTATTGTCCTCATTTGTAAGTCGCTTTGGATAAAAGCGTCTGCTAAATGACTAAATGTAAATGTAATGATATACAAAACATTTTTTTTAACATTGTATAAAAATTTTTATGGGTGTTTATTCAACTTCAGGCACATTTATGACCCAAGAGTTGATTTTTATTTCTATTCTATTATAAATGCTATTAAAAACTTTTTTTTGTGTTATATTAAGTTCACATTAAAACAGATTTTTTTTAACATTTACCTTTTTATTTTAAAATGACTTTTGTTTACAGATTTTATTGTATTACTCTTATAGTCAGACTTTCAATCTTAAAATATGAAAATCCATCATAAAAATTACATTTAAAAAACATAATACAAAGTGAGAAAAAAAATCAAGTAATTTCTATACAGTCGGGGTCAGAATTATTGGCACCCTTGGTAAATATGATCAAAGAAGGCTATGAAAATAAATCTGTATTGTTAATCATTTTGATCTTTTATTTAAATTAAAATTCACAAATTTCCAACCTTTCATTGAACTAAAACAATTGAACATGGGGGAAAATCTCATTATGAAATAAATGTTTTTCTCAAATACACGTTGGACACAATTATTGGCACCCCTAGAAATTCTTATGAGTAAAATATCTGTGAAGTATATTCCCATTCATATTTACAATTTTGAGCATACCAGGGTGATTATGGACATGAAATTATCCAGACATGGCTTCCTGTTTCACAGGAATATAAATAGGAGGGAAAACAAAGGCCAAATTCCCTTAATCATCCATCACAATGAGAAAAACCAAAGAATATATTTCTGATGTGCAAAAGATAATTGAGCTTCACAAATTAGAAAGTGAATTCCCATTTCCACCATCAGGGCAATAATTAAGAATTTCCAATCAACAGAAAATGTTACAAATCTGCCTGGAAGATGACGTGTGTCTATATCGTCCTAATGCACAGTGAGGAGGAGAGTTTGAGCTGCTAAAGGCTCTCCAAGGACCACAGCCGGAGAATTGCAGAAAATATTATATTGAGTCTCAGGGTCAGAAAACCTTAAAAAAAAAAAAAAAAAAAATCAAACAGCACCTACACCACATGTTGTTTGGGAGGGTTTCAAGAAAAAAAAAAAATAATGAAAAGAAAATGCTCTCATCCAAAAACAATCCCCAGCATATTCTGTTGTCAGACACGACTGGAACTTCAAATGGGACTGGCTTCTATGGTCAGATGTAACTAAAAAATTAAAAAAGCATTGAATAAAAGGGTGCCGTTAATTGTGTCCAATGTGTATTAGAGAAAAACATTTATGTCATAATGATATTTCCCCCCATTTTAAATTCTTATTCTCCACTGAAAGGTTAGATTTATGTGATTCTTTTTAAATAAAAGATCAAAATGATTAACAATGCAGATTTTTCACAGCCTTCTTTGATCATATTTACCAAGGGTATTTGCAAATAATTCTGACCACGACTGTATAAACAGTGTGAAAATTATTTGCATAAACCTTTTATACAATTGCCCGAATTGCATAATTTCCACCAGACTAAACAACTTTGCTCCAATAAAATGCAAAAAAAAAAAAAACGAAATAAAATCCTAAAACAACAGTGCAGTTTTTTATCAAGGAAGTGAAGAGCACATCTGAGATAAAATATGAGACGTGATTTATGAAGACAATGTAATATTACTTGTGAACAAATGTTTGTGCATCATTTCCAATCTGAGCTGTAATCCAGCTACACAAAATGTATGAAAATACTACTTATGGTTTTAATATAGGATCATTTCATAATGATATATAATATAATAGATATAATAACTTTCCACCACAATAAAAAAAATTGCCTCTAATAAAGTGCCCTCAACAGTAGTGTACTTTTATCAAAGCATTTCTGAGGTAAAATATGAGAAAAAAGGTAATATCAGTTGAGTACAGAAAAATTTTGTGCATCACTTCCAGTCAGTTACACAAAAAGTATGAAAATACTATTTCATTGTATTTAGAATACATAAGATAACTAAGAAATGAACATTGCAAAAACATATAAAAATTAATTCCCACCACAAAATTAAACCCAAATTAAATAAACTCATTTCGAAACTTGTGGTTTAAGGAAGTTTCATTTTATAGGTCCAAGAATGTCCATAGGTAAAGAACAACCCATATTAAATCTCACCGATTTATTCATAACATTGATGACTGACTGAATGTGATAATTAGTTCAAATGCTCTAGAGTATAACTGAGAGCTGTGACAGGTCTGGGATTCGGTGATAGCTCACCGATGGTAATCTTTGACACAGTAAGGGTTGTTTTTGTCATCGGTGATGAATGGAGTGCCCTCCAGGGTGCAGCCACAGGTAGAGCAGAGGAAACAGTGGGCATGGAAAGACTGGCCCACCGCCTTCAGGACACGATCTGTGATCCGCTCCCCACAGCGGGAACACACAGCCAGAGAATTCTGGAAACACACAAATCACACCCGAAGACAAACGGTAAGAAAAACAATGCTACGCTTTAATGAACAAAATGGGTAATCGAATAAGTTCCCACATGTTAACATGTGCATATCTATAATGTTCTCCTGATTCCAAAAAATGTAAACCAAAAATATGTCATTTCACACGTCTAAACAGGTTTGCCTCACCATGTAGCAGTCCTCACACTGAGGCGTTCTGTCACAGTCGTAGAACTGCATGCCCTGTAGGGGGCGCCGACAGGTCACGCAGCAGAAACAATGCGAGTGGTAGAGTTTATCCATCGCTCTTACTGCTGGCTGAGATCTAGACAGAGCCTCTCCACATTTACCACACACCTCTGAAAGGAAAAATATGTTCACATTAAGAATGGAAATTAGAGATTGTTGACAAGGAGTGATTTATGAGGTAAAGAAAGGTTAATTATGGAGCAGTACACACAGATTAGTCTCTAGGGTGATAACTGGGTGACTGGAGAGGTCCCTGTTGTGCTTTAAAAGGTCTCAGTTCAACAGCACAGCCTCACTAACTGACCCTAAGCCCCGCCTTAAAAACATTTGTGACCAATCCAACCTTCAGCAACTCTTGTCATTCACCATAGAGTACATCAGTCAGTTATAGAAGTAAAAATCCCATTCATTTTTTCCATAGAGGAACTGATTTTTAACGATAACTTGTAAGCTTTTGAAGACAGACCAACTGTGAGCTATGAGGCTGTTAATCGATGGTATTTGCTTTTGTCGAAGCCAGTCTGTAGTATTTCAACTTAGTTTTTAAACAGTCACGTTTAACAGTGGAATTCTTGGTGAAAAACTACATTACCAATGATTTTGGCCCCCAAATTTTTTTTTTTAAATCTCCACCAATCAGAGAATTGTGACGAGCAAATCCCGCCAAAAGAACTACAGCTACTACTTTTGTGTGCGCTACTGTCATCATTACGACAACAAAAATCTATTACTACTTCGATAGTACACTCTTCAATTAATTTGGGTATATTTAGGTTTATAACGGGTATGGTTCTCACCTTATTGATCAACAGAATCAGAATCAGCTTTATTCGCCAAGTGTGTGCAAACACACAAGGAATTTGTTGTGTTTTTTTAGGAGCTCTTGGTACAAACATGCTGTACATACATATATAACATGAGAACAGAAAGAACATTTTAAATAAGACTAAGGAAAAAACAAAAAATGCATAATAATATTAATAATGTGGTATACATCTGGAACAGAAGATTTATGTAATATCAATTTTGTGATTCACCTCATAGCTGCCTGGTTTGGTTCATTGCTCTTTAATGAAGACTTTAAAATCCCTATGAGAAAAATACTTCTGGAACCAGTTCCGCTGAAAAAGTGGATGGGCTCGATTACACTCTATCAA
>NW_015546079.1:131152-135862 GCF_001515605.1 Sinocyclocheilus anshuiensis
TACCCCATATAACTTTCTTTCTCCACTGTATGGAAGAAAAAAAAATACATTTTTCAAATGATCTTTTGTGTTTCACAGAAAAAAGAAAGACATACAGGTTTGAAAAGGCACAAAGGTGAGTAAATGCTCTCTTGAATTTTCATTTTTGGGTGAAGTTGCTCTTTAACACAAATCTCCATTTCTAATTTCTACAGGGCATTTTGTGATGTTTGCCTGACTGAGCAACAGCAACAAGGAGGGGCAGAGCTCAGTGAAGGATCATAACAACAAACCGGGCAATAAAGAACTAAATCAATCCATGAACAACAATATACTGTATCAGTCTTAAAAATAAACCTACAAACACTGAACATAAAAACACCAATAAACATTTTATTTCAGTTGTATGTGAAAGTAGGCTGATCAAATCCAAAACTGATCAAAAAGTATTTTTAGCTTTCACCTGCATACACATCTAAGCTACTAAGAAAAAAAAAACCCTCAATACTGACAAAGACAGAGCGAGATCATTACAACACTCATCCAGAGAGATCCAGACATGGGAGAGGTGAAGCGCTGTACTGTTTAGACACTGCTAATAGAGTAATAAACTGAGATAGAGAAGCTACATCAAGCTGAACACCTACACAGACTGATAAAGAGCAGGGGAGACGGAGAAAGAGCAAGAGAAGTCTGGCACCATCGCACAGTCAGTGTTTATCACAGCTTGTCTGCTGTGCGTTAAACAAGAGCCATATGGACGTCTATGACTGAGGCTTAAACTACCATCAAACCCAGGAAATCACTGAAATTAGAATAAATAAAAAAGATAAACCAAATCATAAGGGTGTGGGTGTGTACACAAGGTGGAAGTGACTGTGTGTAGGAGGAGAGCTGATAGTGTTGGTGTACCTGTAGCTGGAGAGGTGATCACAGGAGGATGCTCGTCCATGTCTTTGATAAAGTCCTTAGTCATTTTCTCCAGCTCTTCTACTTCCCTCATAGTGAGAGGAGCTCCACCAGGACCTGAACCTGAACCAGACACCTGAAATACAACAGCATCACAAATGACTCCATTCATTTCAAACATTCGTTTTTAAAGATCATTTCAGTTTTACATCTGCAAACTTCATATTTTTTAAGTAATGTAAAACTTAAAAAAAGTAAAAGTGCCAAACAGTAAAAGCAGTAATATTGTGAACTATTATTACAATTTAAAATAAGTTTTTATTTGAATACAAATTTAAAAAAATATATAATTTATTCCTGTGATGGCAAAGCTGAATTCTTCAGTGTTGAAGTCTTCAGTGTCACATGATCTTTCAGAAATCATTCTAATATGCTGATTTGCTATGCTCAAGAAACATTTATTATTACTATCAATATGTTTTATGTGGAAACAGTGATTGATTTTCAGGATTCTTTGATGAACAGAAAGACTAAATGAACAAAAATGATTTGAAACAGAAATATTTTGTAACGTAAATGTCTTTACTGTCAGTTTTGATCAATTTAATGCATCCTTGCTGAAAAAAAGACAATTTTCACCATTCAAAATCTAACTAATATCTTATTTGCACATTAAATTTATTGTCTTTTATTTTATGCTTCTCTTTAATCATTTATTGCTGCCTTTACACTGCAAAGTCAGTTATGCATCACATCTTGTTCCTGACATAAAACATAATGTGCTTTGATTGACATGACACCAAAATTTAAGACAGCTCTAACACAGCATTGCATTCACTAAACTAAAGCCTACAACTTAACCTTAACCAAAACCGCAAAACTAGTCTTTTACCACCGAATACTGGTACTTTCTTCACGAAATATCTTTATTTTCCAGTTTATTGAATTTGTTTTGATTTTGTTACCTTACGTTATCTTTATTTATATAACTGCATCACATTACAATCTAAAGCAGACCCACCTTTGGTGGAACCGTGTTTCCTGCTGGTCTGTTGAATGACGAGACGGGCGATGTTTTAGGTGCAGCAGGAGAAGGCGGAGCAAAGCTTTGCTGACTGCCAGTGGGAGATGTTTCCGAGTGATTGAATGTAGGTGCAGGGGCAGGAATATTCACTGGTGGAGGAACAGGGGCGGGAGGGGCGGCAGGTGGAGGTGGTGGGAAAGAGCTTTGGGCGGGGGTTTTAATGGCGTGGTTAAACCCTCTTGCGCCTCCAGAAGGTGCTGGACTAACTGTTTTGGAACCAAAATTTGAATTCAGCTGACTGGGAGGGAAGTTGGTCTTTGGAGCAACAGCTGGGCCTTTAGTAAATGACTGTACAGGTGCGGGGGCAGATGCTGTGTTCTGATTGGCCGGTCGTGTTCGGGCACGTAGCTCCTCAGCCCAAGGGGCGGGGGGAGGACGATCCTGCAGCTCAGGAGGGGGCAGAAAGGAAAGGGCAGGCTTAGGAGCTGTCGGTGGAGGTGGTGCTGGCTTTGGCGCTGGTGCTGATGAAAACTGGCTAGGCAACTGAGCAAACAAACACAAATAGAAATAAGTCACACATCTGATGTGGAAAAAAGGAACTAAAGTCTTACAAAATCTCTAAATTGTAGCCAGAATGTTGCAAGATTAAAATTGTGAAAAATAAATTTTCCTTCCTTATCCAGTTATGGTAATGGAACATTTAAACAAAATGCTTAGTTTACATTAGTTTAATTTCTTTATTTGTGAAAATATTATAATGGGATTACAGAATAAATTTTTTACACATTGATTCATTTCAAATTTATATTTCATTTAGTAAATATTACGTAAAATATCATATTTCGGCAATATATTGGTCATCGGCCACTTTGCTCTCTAAAACTCACATCAGCCATCGAAAATTCAGTAGCTGTTGACCCCTACACAAAAAATTAATACTTAAGTTTTACTCATAATATTATTTACCCACCCTCTCCCTCTGTTAGAGAGTAATTTGGACTACTTTTATTGTGGTTCTGAAATATTTCACCACTGTATGCTTTCATTGTATGTAAAAGAGCAGCATGAACATTCTGCAAAATATCTCCTGTTATGTTCTACTAAAGAAAGTAAGTCATAAAAGGTTTGAAATTACATGAGGGTAAGTAAATTATGACAGAATTGTCATTTTTGGGTAAACCATTCTATTAAGGTTTAAAAATTAATGAGAAATAGCTAAACCCTGAAAGTCAAGATAAGAGGTTAAAGGCTCTTATCTTGACTTTCAGGATAAGAGGTTAAAGGCTCTGCGTTTACCTTTGGATTGAAAGGTCCGCTAGTCTCCATCTCTGATAACATATTGGTCAAAGAGCCCAGCTGCCTGTCAAAACTGGTCTGTTTCTCAAACAGCCTCTATGGAGAACAAAACAAGAGACAAGAGAGAATATGGGAGAATAAAAAAAAAAAGACAAGATGAGTGAGGGGTGTAGAAGAGGTCACAGAGGAGAACGACAAGAAAGGGTGAATCAACCATGAAACCAGACGTAGTCTTAAAAAGAGAACAAGAGTATATAAATGTGAGGCAATAAAAGGGTGGGACAGTGTACAAAGCAATAACAAAGGAATATGTGAAACAGAAAATGACAGGGTCAGAGCTGAAAACAATCCAGAGAACATTAAAAGTGTGAAGAACAGATATAAATAAAGATGAAGGAAACTGTGCCTTTTGAGAAGTGTTCCTAGATTATAATTAATGCCTAGTTAGTCATTTGATCAAATTATATGTGAAAATAAAAGGGCAGAATAGTTGTGTGAATCCAAAATGAGAGGGATGACGCTCTTAGAAATCTGGAAGAGCTGAGAAAGACAAACAAATTAGTCTTGCGGTTACAGAAATATGCCCTTTCTATGACAAATAACTGCACTGCTCGACAGTAGAAAAGAAAGAGTCATCAGACGCCTTAAAATGTACAAAACGTTCAGGATCAGGCACTATGGTCAACTACTTGAACAGCAACCGACTAGTTAGATTGACGTCTTTGTTCATTCATAGCAACTTGTACTGTTTATTGCATCAATTAGCATCTTGTGAAGTGAAAAGCTGCATGTTTATAATAAACAAATTCAGCAAGACGTCAACTTCAAACTGTTGCTTCCCACTAAAAAAATATTAGCTTGTAAACAATGTCACGTAACGTTACATTTATCTCTGGAAAGCCATTTAATGTCCATAAGAAAAAATCTGATAGTCAGATAGAAAAAATAACTCTAGAGAGGAGCATTTTGCTTAATATATGCAATATATATTACGTTCATACTTAAACTGTTAGTGATGCCTTCATTATTTGTCATGAAAGCAAGTTATTACAGTCACTGTTTAAATGTTTATATTTAAACAATGAAATGGAGTAAAAAAGTAATTATATCATTAAGAAGTTGTTATAAAAATGTGTAATTTAAATGTTTGTATACGACTTAGTTTTTATTTGAGTGTTGATTATGAAATAAATTTGATTAATTGATTATTAAATAACTGTTATTTTCAGTTTTCAGTAGGGATGCACCGATACCGATACTGGTCTCCTGTACTCGTACTCGTTAAAATGCCCCGATACCAAACGCCGATACCACACAGCATGTGATAAGTGCCATATTCAAACAAAGAAACACCGACAACAGAACAACAGACAGCAGAAAGGAGTTAAGGATGTCTACTACGAAGTATATGTATGCAATAAATATAATGTTAAACATTCAGTATTAACGCCTGTATAGCTGGTGTGCGCGAGCTGATAAACAAAGCACGCTGAGTGGATTGA
>NW_015546079.1:136958-142595 GCF_001515605.1 Sinocyclocheilus anshuiensis
GATACAAATTTGGGTCCAAAAATTATTCAGACCGAGTATTGGAAAAAAAATGAAGTTGAGGTTTTTATGAAGCTGGATGACAGCATGCCCAGGAGACTACAGGCTGTCATTAAGGCTAAGGGTTGCCCGACAAAGTATTCATAGTTGTGTAAATACTGTCATACTAACAGCTGTCTGAATTATTTTGGTTGATTGTAATCTATTACATACCTTTCTATCAAAATTATCTAACATTATCAAGATGAATTTGTTCTGACACAGTGTAACTCTGAGTTCTTGTCATATTTTATTACCATTTTCTAAACTATAGCGAATAAACTGTGATAATGTGAGAAATGTTGAAGGTGTCTGAATAAATTTTGGTTTGACTGTATCTATTTGATAAATGAAGTTAACCAACTAACATTATACATACCCTTTTGGTTTCTGTACCCAATATTTAAAAAATTTACAAATGCAATAAAAATATCGGCATCGGTACTCGGTATCGGCAAGTACCAAAAATAAAAGTATCGGTATCGGGTGAGTACTGGAAAAAGTGGTATCGGTGCATCCCTAGTTTTCAGCTAAATTAAAATTTGAATTTCAGTCTCGGTGTTCCAGGAAATGAATAATTTTGGTGCATCACTGATCAGAATGGAGTTATATAGGTTTGAAAAGGGATGAAACTGTGGTCAGTATAGTGCAACAGCATTTTAATCTTAAAGTAAAAGACATAAGAAAGTCATAAAGATTGAGAATGATATAAGGGCAAGAAAAAACTGGTTAAGATTAAAATCAAATTGAAATTAAATCAAATATTTGGAAACCTACCTGAGAGCTGACACCTGCACTTGTCTTAGGGGGAGGAGGAGGAGGAGGGGGAGGTGGTGGTGGGGTTGGGGGGAAGGAGACAGAAGGTACAGAGGTTAATTCCTCAGGAGATGCAGGGAGGTTCAGGTCCTCTGCAACTGGGGGCGGTGCTGGGAATGCAGGAGGAGGGGCATCAGATACAGGGGGTATGATTTGGCATTCTGGAGGAGGGGCTGGAAGCTCTGCATCATCAAGTGGAGGAGGAGGGGGCGGAAAGTCTAATGAACAGAGGCAGCGAATGTCATTACACTCGCACCAAAACACAATAACAAAACAATCCCTTTCTGCATTGTTCATTCACCTCAACACAAAGCATGATAGCATAGCTTATCTGCATACTGCACCTACATTAGCATTCAGTACATTGTTGCTTCTCGTACGAAAAATAAATATTTAGATCATCAGGACTTTATATTTAATGGACAACATTAAATTAACGTATTTAATGGACAACACAGATAATGAATATGCCAGACATAAGTAAAGACAGAAAAATGCTATTTTAATCCTTAAAGTCATACTTGGTTGTTTATACGCTTTTAACACTTTGCTCAAAAGCGAATATTTTTACAGTCATGTCTGAAAATGCACTCTGTTGCCAAGAGCACATGTTGTTATTCTGGTGAGGAGAGAATTACTACAATTGTGCAATCTGTTACAGACACTGCTAAGATAAACAAAGCTTAAGTCTGAAAAACAAGTAGAGTGAGCTTTCTTATAAGCACCTCACATTCAATATATAATAAAGGATTAACAACCTATTATTGATATTATAATTAAGAAAAAAGCCAATTAAAAATAAAATTATTTAACAAAAAATTTAATATTTTGGCATAGTCTTCTATTATTTATTATTATTTCTTGAAGTACATTTAATTTTTAATGAAATTAAAAACATATTTTAACACAACTAGGGTTGGTTTCATTCAAAAATGTTCAATATCGATACCAATACCTTGACATCAATACCGGTTCCTGAATGATACTTTTTTTTAACAAGATTACATTACCTCAAAAAACTTTTATTTTGTCAGCTTGTTGAGGTTTTTACAGACTCAAAGACTCCTGAGCCACTGCACAAAGGAGCAAAATTTAACCAACACAATAAATCAGTGCAAAAAGTTTTAAAGGTGTCCTATTATGCTCTTTTATAAAGTCTTGATTTTGTTTTGGGGGTGTACTAGAACAGGCTCTCATACTAGGTTGTGGTTTTGAACTGGACTTTGTGCTTTGTAACTTTGCAGACCTTTTTTATGCTCAAACAGCAACATTACAGACTAACTAAAGTTGAAAAAGTGAAAAAGCATAATAGGACCCCTTTAATAAAGTTCAAATAGTTTTGAGTTTCCACATCTTTTAGGCTACGTTTACACTAGTGCATCTTGGTTTTAAAACGCATAGCTCAGACAGAATCATCGTTTCTATTCATTTTCCACTGATTTACTGATGAAAACTTCCTCGTCATTACACTTCCACATTCAGTTCTGTACATAAGAAACCCAGAAAAACATTTCTATGGATGAAACATGAAGCTAATAAACACATGATTAAAATAGTATATGATTTGTATGTGATTATCATGAGATTCTGCTTATTTTCATAACAATACAGGGTGTTTACATGAGAAATGCTAAGCGGCTGTAGTGATTAGCTTGATATAAAAGGCTACAAATAGCATATTTCAGCAACATTATATGGCCAAAACACACATTAGATCGCAATCGGAAGTTATTACAAACACTCAATTTTTTAAATGAGTTTTGAGTAAAAGCATAGTATAAATCTTATAAATTGGCTTATATAGCATGATGCTACAGTGTGCATGAATGGTCACATGTAGTGTGGACAGAGATCTTTTCTGAAACAGTGGAAACGCCAGTATGGACGAGGATAAGCACTAGTGTAAACATAGCCTTACGTCTATGGGAGTGTGAGCCACGTCAATGGGTGTTATCGGTGTAAACTACTGTTTGTCCTTGATGCCTCTCCAGAGCCAATCACCAGCACTTGATTTAGGCACATCAAGCATGCTGCATGCTTATTGGCTCACTGACGTTGAGATTGGCTCACTGACGATGAGATTAACCCCTTATGCATCGAAATTTGGTACCGAACGACAAGATATTTTTCGATTCTCAATGGTATTATGGCAATACGGTCGGTGCCTAAAAAGTATTGAACTCGATACCCAGCCCTAAACACAACTTCTTCAAAGCTTATTAACATTTGCCATCAATATCATGAGGTACAATCACTGATCTTTATAATGACTGGATTGCTCATTGCGTTCTAAACTGCCGTCAGCCACCAGACGTGTTCGAGCCTCCATCTTATTATTCCCTACCGGCAGAGAGCATCATTGACTGCCAGCTAAAACACTGACCTAAAATCAGTGGCGTAGTGGACGGGCATGCACTGCGGGGGGGCCCTGCGATAACCTCCCTGTGCTGGGTTGCGTCGTATCATGTGTCGACTATAGCCAGAGATATTGTTAAAAGCATCAAATATTGGCAATATTAAGGGGATTTGGCATTTCCAATTAATGTAGGCTTGTTACATTCTTCTTATTATTAGGCCTATTTTTATTATTAGGTTACTTTTATTATTAAATTACAATTAATCTGCCCCGCAATAATTTCATACCACATCACCGCATAACTGACGCACTGTGAGGATAACAAAAGATTAGGCTATTAGTTTACTCCTCATTTAAAATGTTTTTAAAAAGGTCTTTTAAAACAGGTCTATTACTTTATAAATTAAATTATAGGCCTATAATTAAAATAATTAACACAGCAGTCATCAATGAAAATTAAGAGCAGCTTTATTTCAAGCACCGACTTTAAAAAACAATCTGTTTAACGCAAAATAGATTTCTCATTTCTCATATAAAAGAATATTTATACAAAGGGAACATTTCTATGAATTTGGCACATGTTCTAAACTAGATTTTTGAAAGACTTTTTTTGGTTCTTTATTGTGGATTGTCTTATTAACTCTTTCCCCGCCAAACATGGAATTTTCCGGGTTTCCGCGTTCTCGCTGTTATACGCTCGGGGGCGCTATTACGCATCTCCTGAATGAGTCTAGAATGTGCCGATCAAAAACACATGTGAGGAAGACTTAGAAATGAGCAATGTCATATGTATGCATATGCATATGAAAAACAATGCGATCATCAACAATAAACAGCATATAAATGAAAACTGCCTAATGTTACCGAGTGAAATGTCGATCCAGGAAGTGGTAAAGGACTGTAAGCTTTGGGGGTGCTGATGGAAGCGATCTACTGCATCTTTGCTTCGATCATCCTACTTAATATGATCCAGATGTAGTATTTGATAAAAACTTGATTTTCTGTTTTTTGCTCAAAATGTGGCTTTTTTTTTTTTTTTATAAAACTTACTACAATAAAGTGTTGATAAAAAAAAAATGCTTGAAGCTAGAATAAAACTGTTTTTTTTTCTTTATTTTGATGTATTGCATGTTCAGATATTCATAAAACAATATATTCTGGGGGCCATGAAATGTTTGTGAAAATCATCAAAAATGCTGGTGGTGGCTGGCAACTTTTTTCCAAAATACTGGAAGGGAAAGAGTTAAAAATTACACCACAGTAATTACAGAGAAGTAAAAACATCATGGTGAACAATGCGGTTCTCTGTTTCATCATAAATAAAGTTCCTTTCTAAACTAAAACCAACATGAATAACTTGCAAACGGTTCTATGTCCAACCAGATTTAAACAATTCTGAAAAAGTTCTGTGTACAAACGCTTTGCATAACTTGGGTGAGGTTTAACAAGGAAATCCTTAACCAAAATTCTGGAAGAGTGATTTTCATGAATTAGATGTCAAGCATTTCACTTCTCGTTATGTTAATCTCAGGTACTTTTATGTTAACTATTTTTATGTTGACTTGTTTCATATCCTCAACTTTGTTTAACTTGGTTTCATATCCAGAGAAAAGTCTCACTCTCAGAATTCAGCGTTCAATAATTCATTTCTTAAAGGGATCACACAACACTTTTTTTTTTTTCATTATTATTATTTTTTTGTCCCCTGATGTCAATTTATAATGTTATTAAAATGAGTGTAGGGCTGGGAAAAAAAAAATCGAATGCGATTTTCATGCGAATCTCGTCAGTAAATCGGCAATGAATCGCCTGCGATTTTGAACGCGATTTTGTGTAGCTTGTCAGTGAACTACAGCTCTGTGTAGTAAATGCCGCTCCATCTGCACAGCCCTAAAAATATTAGGCCTAAGCATTATTTCGTGAAGACAGGTTTGTAAAATAATACAATTATTATAAAATACAATTCTTTAATTAAATCAAATATTTATGGTCAATCTCATGATTTCTATCCTGCCTTGAATTAATGAAAACATAAAAATTGTTATAGTCATGAAATTATGTTAATCTTGGAAAAAAAAACAATAATAATAATAATAATAATAACTGCATTCACTTGATCTGCCTCCGTGTTATTAAATGTGTTTTTTTCACATGCTTTCAGATGGAGCAGCATTTACTTCACAGAGCCGTAGTTTACTGAGAAGCTATGCAAACAGCGGTCATTATCGCGAACGATTTCATAATCGCTCAATAAAATTGTATTTTTAATATTAATTCAGATTTTAATCGTGCAATTTTTTTGGCGTAACTTGTCAGTGAACTACGGCTATGTGTAGTAAATTCTGCTCCATCTGAAAGCATGTGATGATGATTTCCTGCTGATTACAGAACCGGCTTTTTTAACCATGCGCATGACAATCGCATTCGAT
>NW_015546079.1:142959-147804 GCF_001515605.1 Sinocyclocheilus anshuiensis
GCGTAACTTGTCAGTGAACTACGGCTATGTGTAGTAAACTCTGCTCCATCTGAAAGCACGTGATGATGATTCCCTGCTGATTACAGAACCGGCTTTACTAACAAAATGCGCATGACAATTGCATTCGATTAATCGTGCAGCCCTAGTACTGAGTCATGCTGCACTACAGCAACCATAAACAACTCTTCACACTTCACTTTGTGCCAAACAAACACCAATTAATTGCAAGTTCCTCCTCACCCTGACTTGTTTGGGCCATGTCCAACTCAGTTTCTGACACACATGTAAATATCGCAAAGCAGTTCGGTCCACCGACAGCCATACAAATCTACATTAGCAAATGCTTTTTATCAAGGAGAGTAATAATGAATTGTTTAGCAATTGAGTCCCACACAAAACCACAACCTCCAGCGGATTTCATGTTCTGGCTTGAGAAGAAGAGCTCCAGTTAGTAAATATTCCCAAAATGTCTGAGGTAAAGATCTCTTCTGCCCTGCCTTCATAACTGATTTAAGACACTCTTGTAACAGTTAAAGATGCTTTAATGTGGTCCACCAAACCATCTCCAAATCTGAGAAGCTCTTAATGGATTCTGCATAACCATAAGTGGAAGCACAGTTTACAGCCAAAAAAAAGAGAGGCTAAAAAAAGAGGTTTAAGACTATTTTTAGTCCTCAGGTCTGAGTGTGCAGTGAGAGGCAGTCACGTGTAAAGTGCAACTTATTCACCTTTCTCCTCTGGTTCAGATGTGGAGTTTAATAATGTAGAGGTGCATGCTGTGATTAAATATTCTCACAGGACAAAAAACAAGCCATAAACCCTGAGGTTCAAAAGATCATATATTCTCATCATGGCCTCCATCTCCAGATCAATACAAACTTGCGAGTACTTACAATGAACTTGAAAAAAATGTTCCAGTAAGGAAACCTCAGCATGAACAAACAGCAATGACTTACTCTTGTGAGTGTCCTCTGCCGCAAAATGGAAAGGATAACCACATCCTTAATTCTGAGTTGAATTCTAAGCGCACCATAGAGAACAGGAGACCCACAAGTTGGCCACATCTCCCGTTAGTTTTAGCGCTGGTACAACCATCAATCCATCGCTCCTTGACAATCAATATGTGTTAGGGGAATGATTCATTCTGGCCAGCGGTTTTCTTTAGTTCAAATTAGGGATGGTCAAAACATAAAACATATCAGCCTTTTCAAAAGACTCAAACTGAAAGAAGCAATATACAGTAAAAATGATTTTCCACACTGTTGTTCTTTAAAAGAACAGTATTTAATTTAATTTTCATTCCATATAAAAATACATAGAATCCATATATTTGTATTTTTATTATAAAATGATATAATGTATTAATTATTTGACTTCTGTGAAAATGTTGATGACATAAAAGTTCAGTTTTGACTCAATTACTGTAAATAATTAATTCTTACATTACAATATTACATTAAATAATTAACATTTAAAAAATAAATAAAATAATTAATTAAAATAATAATAATATTTTTTGTATTTATCAGTGACAATACACATATACCATATTGGTGTATTTGCTACTGAAGTTTAAATTAGAGATACTTAAAACATTAAGACAAGGAAGGATCATAAAATTAGTCTTGATGAAAGGAAAACGCCCATAATGATAACTGAAACTAAAACATTTTAATAATCGTTCTAATTTTATGAGAACAGAAAAGTCCACACATCAGCTATAATAATATCACTTTCAGAACTATTTTTTCCACCGGAGGAACAATAAAAAAAAAACATTGACAGCCAATCAGAAACCATCCGACTGACTTTAAAGATCTTGAGCATTTAAAGTGGCAGTCGATATAACTGCATCACTTGCTTATAATAAACAATGTCACAGTGCGTTGGTGTGGATGCTAATGAAGTTATCATTATAGTTATATAGTTACCGTTATTGGTCTGAACTGGCCTTAATGACGTTTTTATAGCGGAAGCCGCATCCGGCTTCGCTACCGTTCGGACGTTCTTGCTTACTGCTCTGCGCTTTGCTCCCTATTTCTGTACTTTTCTTTGATTTTTCTAAGATTTTTACTTCAGCAGATCAGCACAGTGCTCAATCAACATATTTTTGGCACAAACACTAAAACAAAAAACTCTCTGGGACTGGAATAATACCACGAAAAAGAAGATTTTTGCCTCCCACTGCCAGCAGCTTACATTCCGGAGAAGGGAAAACACAGCTGCCCACATTCAAACAGAAGAGAAAGAAAATGCCTCCTGTTGAATCTACTTGCTGCATGAACTGCTACAAACTTCTACAAAGGATTGCGGTTCTTGAAACAAAGTTACTTGCTGGACCTCCAAAACAGGCAGAACACTCAGCAGACCGTCGTCACGGACACCCTCAGCATACAGCCGGTGAGTCCCATGAACCTAGTCAATCTCAAATAAACTTGCCTTGCCTTGCCTTTTTAAAGAAACTTAACGGTCAAATAAAAAGCACATTAAAAACATCCCAATATTCATTATGTTGCCTTATTTTATCTCACCAGCAAAACCACTGTGAATATATTGCAAATATTCATTATATCACCCTAGCCTTAGTCCTAACTAAGAGTAACGTAGGATGTTCTCTGCTTGTTGAGGTCACCAGCTGCCAGATTTGGCTGGTGTGTTTGGTCTCCATGGGTACAGTAATGGTTTGGCTACACTGCTAGACTCTGATAATGTGAAGACAATACATTAGTGAGAGGAGATCCATCACATGCCAAACAACAGTCTAACTGTAACAAAATGTAGTTCAAACCAGTCAAAACCCTATCCATGGAAAACACTCTGACTTTCATTACCCACTTTGCAGTTCCAGTAAAGGATTTGATCTGATCAAACTAGCACCTTCTCACATTGTGTGTGTGTGTGTGTGTGAGACGGAAAGAGAAACAGCTGCAATATAAAGATTCCAATGGCCTTACGCATGTGTCTGCATTTCATCACTTGATCAGAATGACTATGTGATATAGGGAGACTGGCTCTTCTTTTGTGGAAAGGAGACGACGCAGCTGATCTGGCTCCATGAGGCCTACTTATGCAGCCTTGATGGATACTGTGGCCTGCGAGGGAAACTTGGGAACTACTTGAGGATCAGTGCACGAGACATGCAAACACTTCAACATTCTGTTCACCACACTGGAGACACAAGAAATAAATAACGGGACATGTTGAAATTGCAATGAGTAATGTTCTTCTGTGAATGCCGGTGCCCAGATAGCTCTTCATAACATGCTTTGGATAAAACTGTCAGCTAAATGGATAGATGTATGTAAGAAGTCTAACACATCAACCGTAGACCAAAACAAATGTGTCATCGTTCCTCTCTGGCTTCCTATGGCTGTGAACTGAGAGTACTTATTTGCATTGCAATTTTCTGGCTTCCTCTACAGATGATATCAAGTCGCAGAGTAGCTGCACACAGAATATCGATAAGAGCTCAGAACTATATAAAACTGTTGTGTGTTTAAATAAAGCAGACTGATCTTGATCAGTTGTAGTTTTCAGGAAGGAAAAAAAAAAAAGCTCTTTTCACCTTATAGAGACTTATGCAGTGACAAACAGTGAACTGTCAACTTACCACTCTGTATGACACCACAACTTACATCCGGTTTCGAAAGATAATGTCTCCTGACATCTCTGATAATGGACAATGACTCCTATCGCAATGCTTGCCTACAATGACTAATATTAGACTAATTTCCTTTCCTGAATCCAGTTTAAACATGATCAAAGACACTCGGTTGGAATTTGGTACAGTGGCAACTCCAGAAGCAGCGGGATTGTATTGTTTTGGGTGACTGTGATGAAAATATCGTGGCGCGCCCATGATCTGTCTGGGTTATGCTTGGCTCGCATACCAGGATTGGATAATTACACCATGGGGGGAGGGGTGCATATAATGGGGTCATTACGTCATAAAGTGTGTCATTCTGTGACACATAAAACATATTCTTGATATGAAAATATTTCATTCTATGTTTTTAAAAAAGCCACAAGAAATAACTTTCTTGATACTCATAGGACTGGCATGTAAAAGAAAACTTCAGTGAAACCAATATAAAAAATATAATATAATAAAAAAAACAATTAGTAAAATAAGTAAATGTACTCAAGGTCCAATAATATTTAACGTTGTTCTGCAAATTTTCAAGGGCGAAATCAAGTAATTTTAATAAGAATGATCTGAAATTTTGCATGAGGGCGAAAGATTTCCCCACACAGAATTTGCAATGGGCACAAGTTGGTTATGCTGATTCATCACGTCGACCAACAGAAAGCTGCTTGTTTTGAAATTTATATCGCTGTGAGCTGTGCTTCAGTGGACTTTTTTTGCCAGTGAAATTACCAGTAAGTAATTCTCCATATCCAAATCCATAGACACACTTGTTTAGAACTGTTAGCTTGTAAACAGTACTTGATCTATGATTATTTCTCTCCTGATTCAGTCAAGATTACTTTTTTTTTTTTTTTGGCTTGTCTCCCGAAGCCACAGGAGGGCACAATGAGCAAAATAATTCAGCGCATTAAATTGCCAACGCAAAAGAAATAACGGTCTATGAAAAGAAAAACGTGCATTACGTCTAAATTAACTCATATAAATCAAACATAATTTCGTAAATTGCATAAACAATTATAAACAAAACAGCATCATGTATTTATGCATTGCTTAATACAAAGAGGCGAATCGCCCATCACACAGACTGCATTTGAAAACATATGAGACGCAGTGAAAAGGAATAAATCTCCACAAATTTTTTTATTCACAATCTCCTCATCACAGGCAGGCACAGCACTCAATTCAGCATGTGTTCG
>NW_015546079.1:148206-152594 GCF_001515605.1 Sinocyclocheilus anshuiensis
GCTTCTATATTTCTCTAATATTTTGAATGAATAACGCAGCAACTGCGTGTCTCGTGGGCTAGACTAACAAAACATTAAACTACAACGTCACTTACATCATCATCACCGCATCTCGTGCTCCACTAATGACGCTCCCAGACGCACACCTAACATTTGATTGTACTATTTTTGCATTTAAATGCAAATGTTTATTTCAAATTCAACTAATATTCATTTTTTACTCACAATCTCCTCATCACAGGCAGGCACAGCCCTCATGTTCGTGTTTGTGTGTGCTGTCTGCATCACTCATAGCACGTGCCTATATCGTGCGCTATATCGAACATTTTTTCGATATTTATCGAAGAGGGTGTACCGTCGATAAATATCGATACCGTTTTATCGCCCAGGCCTAACGGCACCCATTCACTTCAGAGGATCTACTGGTGACCGAATGATCTAATGCTAAATTTCTCCAAATCTCTTCAGATGAAGAAGCAAACTCATCCACATCTTGGTCTAAGGGTGAGTAAATTTTCTTTTTTGGGGTGAACAATTCCTTTAATATATCAACTTTGTCAACCCGTATTGGTTGCTGCTCATCCAATCAGAATTGAGTCGGAACTATCTGTTTTATAATGACATTATAAACACCAGCTTGGCTGCACTCCTCATTATTACAAACAAACTGTTGCACTGAATATTGAGATTTAATTAAAAACTAAATGAGAGCAAAAATATTTTCAACAACATGATCAGTAACATTTTTGGAGGCACCATGTTTTTATGATTATATCTCTCATGCCATTCCGACGGCCGCATTCAGCACATTGAACTGGGAAATCCTAAACCACACTACCGCCGCACAAAGGCCCGTAAATCACCTTTAGGGGCTCCACGCAGAGAAACCCTGAGTTCATTCATTACACCATTCTCGCCTTAAATACTGAATTATCATAACATGTAATTGCAGCCTCGTTCTTCTGTGGCTGTTCCTGACGGTCGCTTATCAGACGCAGCAGCACGAGCTAAAACAAGTTGCTTTCACCTTATAAGGATATCCAGGAACAAGACAGATAATAAAGCTCCCCCTGAATAAAACATTACAGCGACAGACTTGACAAACTCCAGCCACGAAACTCTAGGTGGCTGCATTTATGAATAAGATTAACTACATTTAGTTAACATTATACACGCGCCCCACCCCTCACTACATCCATGGTTATATCATACAAAACATTCTTCACTGATGACAGAATAGTTTACAAAGCGACTATGAAACATTGTCAGAGTTAAAATACGTTTCGAGTCAAAAGCCATACAAACAACACGCACCATGTCATACAGTACAATCATATTTCCCTTACAAATTAGTACAAACCACTGTGAATGCATACAAGGTTTGTGGTTTTGATGCGAATACAGATTGCAGTCATCTGTGACAAACCGCTGTCATTATAAGTTTGGCTAAACATTATAGAAAAGATTAAATAAAGACACTTACTGTTCGTTTTTTCTCGAAAGGTGCAGTTCTGCCAAAAACAGTACCGTTACAGGTTTTCTAATGCAGACACCGCGTCTAATTTCGATCCCTTTAGTTTTATGGATAAATATCCCCCCTTTATGCGTATCTTTTCTTAATTTTATCGCTTTATAGCGCGGTGTTGGCGTTAGGCATTATTCTGGTAATTCTAAGCTCTCGTGGAGATGATCATCAACGAATCTGATCTGCCCACATTAACTTTTCCTAATGTACCGAGTCTTGACACACTTCCGGTTCACGCTTCCGCATTCTCCTGACCGCAGGAGGTGGGACAAAATCTGCGGCCAATGATGACTAAACTGCTGTTAAGAGATCTGCACAGTAAGTTTTTTCTTCAGCTTTAAAGCGTTTAAAGTTTTTTTATCACTTTTTTTTTGCATTCTTAAATATACAGTTTATAATAAATAACGCTAAATGGTCAAATGTGACAAACGTATTTTTGCCGATATATTACATGTACAGTACACGATGTACTGTATCTTCTCAGCTATAATGGGGTCATAAAATAGCATACCTAATAGAAAAAAATAGCAAAGGCACATTTTACAGGAAAAGTATTTCAGAAAAAAACTTTGTTTTTAAATAAATGCATAAATAGATATACTTTATTTAAAACTAAGATAAAAACGTATTTTTAATCTTAAAATATTTTTAATTCTAAATGATTTTTTTAAATGTATTTGCAAAACATACAGTATATGGACACTTTCTGGTTGTCAGACTTGGAACGTGCAAGTAATATATGTCGTTCATTGGTTACATATATTATATATATATATATATATATATATATATATAAACATCAAAAAATAAAGTTTTATTTGCACAAGTAAGTACAGATTTTGTGGCAACGAGCTAAAACAAGTTGCTTTCACCTTATAAGGATATCTTGACTGGAAACCTAGGAACAAGAGAGATAATAAAGCTCCCCTGAATAAAACATTACAGAGACAGACTTGACAAACTCCAGCCACGAAACTCTAGGTGGCTGCATTTATGCATAAGATTAACTACATTTAGTTAACATTATACACGCGCCCCACCCCTCACTACATCAATGGTTATATCATACAAAACATTCTTCACTGATGACAGAATAGTTTACAAAGCGACTATGAAACATTGTCAGAGTTAAAATACGTTTCGAGTCAAAAGCCATACAAACAACACGTACCATGTCATACAGTACAATCATATTTCCCTTACAAATTAGTACAAACCACTGTGAATGCATACAAGGTTTGTGGTTTTGATGCGAATACAGATTGCAGTCATCTGTGACAAACCGCTGTCATTATAAGTTTGGCTAAACATTATAGAAAAGATTAAATAAAGACACTTACTGTTCGTTTTTTCTCGAAAGGTGCAGTTCTGCCAAAAACAGTACCGTTACAGGTTTTCTAATGCAGACACCGCGTCTAATTTCGATCCCTTTAGTTTTATGGATAAATATCCCCCCTTTATGCGTATCTTTTCTTAATTTTATCGCTTTATAGCGCGGTGTTGGCGTTAGGCATTATTCTGGTAATTCTAAGCTCTCGTGGAGATGATCATCAACGAATCTGATCTGCCCACATTAACTTTTCCTAATGTACCGAGTCTTGACACACTTCCGGTTCACGCTTCCGCATTCTCCTGACCGCAGGAGGTGGGACAAAATCTGCGGCCAATGATGACTAAACTGCTGTTAAGAGATCTGCACAGTAAGTTTTTTCTTCAGCTTTAAAGCGTTTAAAGTTTTTTTATCACTTTTTTTTTGCATTCTTAAATATACAGTTTATAATAAATAACGCTAAATGGTCAAATGTGACAAACGTATTTTTGCCGATATATTACATGTACAGTACACGATGTACTGTATCTTCTCAGCTATAATGGGGTCATAAAATAGCATACCTAATAGAAAAAAATAGCAAAGGCACATTTTACAGGAAAAGTATTTCAGAAAAAAACTTTGTTTTTAAATAAATGCATAAATAGATATACTTTATTTAAAACTAAGATAAAAACGTATTTTTAATCTTAAAATATTTTTAATTCTAAATGATTTTTTTAAATGTATTTGCAAAACATACAGTATATGGACACTTTCTGGTTGTCAGACTTGGAACGTGCAAGTAATATATGTCGTTCATTGGTTACATATATTATATATATATATATATATATATATATATATAAACATCAAAAAATAAAGTTTTATTTGCACAAGTAAGTACAGATTTTGTGGCATTTAAAATTATTTGAAAATCAGATTCAATCCTTAAAGCATCTGACATAAATACATAAATGCCTTAACTTCTCTAAATTACTTATCTTATCTTGATTAAACCCCCTTAAGTTTAATTGAATATATAATTTGCTTTTTTATTCGTTCATTTTTTTATTCAGTTCATTGGTTACCTCACCTGTTAGGCGTAAAAGCCATTGGACAGTGATTAAATAAAAAGGTCAAACAGGCTACAGCAGTCTTGTACTGAAAACAGCTTGGACTTACCTGTTTGCCTGTCTTCTTCTCCTTCTAATCGTCTATCTCTCTCTGTAGGCCTGAAAAACTGTGTTTTCGATGATAACCTTTTTCTGCAGTCTCGACTCCTGTTTCTTTCAGATGCACAGCTGTTGGACCCTCCCCCTACATGCCTCCTAAAGGAATGACACCATCCCTCCGTCTAAACAAGTTCTCTCTCGTTTGTCTTTGGCACAGGTCATGCGTATTACAAACCAAACACCTCTCTCACTCTCCCACAGTCTCGCCCCCTTTGGATTCTTTAAACATTCTTCATATGACATCAACCCTGCCTGCCTTTCCTTGTAAGGGCAGAGTGGGTGAGTAAGTGATTCAGAAAGAGAGCCAGAGAGAGGGAGG
>NW_015546079.1:153007-172074 GCF_001515605.1 Sinocyclocheilus anshuiensis
GGAAAGAGGGAAAGATAAAGGAGGTCGGGGGTTTATTAGATACAGACACATGGAATGGTTGGCAAGACACAGAAGGAAAGAGACGAGAACATGCAGTGCTCAGTGAGACGATCAAACTGACACAATACCAGGAGTCTCGCTCAAAAAAAAAAAAAAGGTCACCCGAAAGGCATTAAAAGGAGAGTTCTCCTAAAATCATGAATGTTTAATCATTATTTATTTAACCGAATGTCAATCGAAACCCATATGAATGACTTTCTTCCAAACAACACACACACACACACACACACACACACACACACACACACACACACACACAAAGACCACCATAAAGAATCATAATAGTCCATACAATATGTGCAATATATTCAGAGCTGTCTGAAGCCATAAAATGGTTTTGTGTGTGGAAAATCTTGCCTGACAGCCCTTGTGAAAAACAAGTGCACTTAATTGAATGTGCACTTGCAGTGTACTTCAAATCTTAAAGGTATATTTAAAAAAGTTTGACTTTAAAGAGCATTTAGTAATATTTTGTCATGCCTTGATGATACTAAATGAATGTCAATCTGTAGTTAATATTTGTTATTCGATATTACATTTAAAGTTGCTATATTTTAAATGTACTAATTTGCATCTTAATCATTACAAATGTGTAATTACAAATATATTTAAATACAATGACATTCAGGTTTTAATAGAACTTATATTGTATATGCTATAAGTAAATGATAAGTATAAGCTTGTCAGTACATTTGGCAATACATGTTTTAACCATATTTCAAAGACAATAGAAGTAATTATGAAATCACATTAAAGGTGTACTTAAGTCCTACTTAAGCGGGTAAAAAAGCACTCTAAAGTTCATCTAATTGCATTTAACAAAGATGTTTCATATAATGGCACTGTTTTTGTTCTCTGTTATAACCATGATGAAAAGGTGCTGTTTGAATGAATGAACCAGCATAGCTGTAAAAAAAAAAAAAAAACTTAAAATCTTTCTCCTTAAAGGGTTAGTTCACCCAAAAATGAAAATTAGCCCATAAATTACTCACCCTCAAGTCATCCTAGGTGTATATGACTTTCTTCTTTCAGACGAATCCAGTCGGAGTTATATAAAAAATTGTCTTTGATCTTTCAAGCTGTTTAATGCCACTCAGCGGGTGTTGCATGCATCAGTCCAAAAGAAGTTAAATAAAAAGTGCCCATCCATAAAAAAAGTGTCTCACAACACTTTTCACGAGGTGAACAAAGGCCTCCTGTAGCAGATCGATGCATTTTTGTAAGAAAAGTATCCATATTCAAAACGTAATAATCACTTTAATGTAGCTTGCGCTCACTGTTGTACACTGGAAGCAGCTCCGGGCGGATGACGTATGCGGTCGGCTTTGCGCATGCACCGCTCAGAAGTGACGCACGCGGAAGTGCAGGGGAGAGATCAAAACAAAACAAAGGTCACTTATTATGTCGGATGATTTCGATATAAACCAAGAGGAGACTGGTTTTCCTTTGCTAAAGTAAGGAAACTTTGCTTCCTTTGCTCCTGTTAACAAACGTTGGTTTTCACGAGACTCACCAGCACATGTGCAGCACTGAACTCATACGTCATCAGCCCGGATCTGCTTCCGTGTACAACTGTTGGCACAAGCTACATTAAAGTGATTATTACGTTTTGAATATGGATATGTTTCTTACAAAAACGCATCGATTCGCTACAGGAGGCATTTGTTTACCACCCGGAGCCGTGTGAGACACTTTTTTTTTTATGGATGGGCGCTTTTTATTTAACTTCTTTTGGACTGATGCATGCAACACCCGCTGAGTGGCATTAAACAGCTTGAAAGATCAAAGACAATTTTTTATATAACTCCGACTGGATTTGTCTGAAAGAAGAAAGTCATATACACCTAGGATGACTTGAGGGTGAGTAATTTATGGGCTAATTTTCATTTTTGGGTGAACTAACCCTTTAAGCTGGTTAAGCTAGTTAATAGGGAGACCAGCACACTAGCATCCCGTCTAAACGCAACATATGCTGGTAACCAGCAATACTGATCATTTTAACAAGGGAAATTGCTTAGTATATTGAAAGTACATTAGAGGATAACACTCATGTATGAATGTTCTTTGACCATCCTGTAGGAAGGTAGTTCCATCCATCCTGCACATTTATCCTCCTGAGGCCTATTAATGATTCAGGTGCATTATGGTTTTTCTTTTTTCACACAGTGGCCTGGAAAATATCTGCTATTCATTCAGACTGCACGTCTCTCCATCGCAGGCTCCCTTTAGCATAGACGCTGAAGGAACTATCAGGGGAACACATGGCCATCATTCAAAATCAGCACTCCAAAACAACAGCAGGATTTTGTTACTATGGAAAAAGCAGTCATTAAGCACAGTACTTGTTTTGATACTTCAACACGAATCCAAATCCCAGTCAACATCCGGTTTGGTTGCTTGGTTATGGAGGTATGACAGTAAAATAACAGCTTAAGCCCTTTTAGAAAATACTTGAGTCTTTAAAAAAACAAAGACAACATCCATAATGTCTGTCGAATATGAGGTTGGGAGAGGTAAACGTACTGAGCTCTTTCTGCAACCCCTCGGATCTCTTAGTGTGAAGGGGAGTTTGCACAGAAGGAGACCCTCTGGCATCAAAGTGGAGCCTGGAGCTCAGCCAAGACTTAGCATGGAACAATCCCTCTCCCCTCTCGCTATGAGTCATAGTGTGCGTGTACTGTACTTCACAGCAAACCTTTAGCATGCACATTTGCTGACATATTCAGCCTAATTTACTGGAAACAGAAGATTCATATTACTCATTCTCCTCCTTGAGCTGCCTTTTCTCTTAGGAACAGAGACTGTGCATTCAGAAAAACAATGCCTTTTGTGTTTCATAGAAATGTGCATAATCACATAATTATGCACGTAACAAACATATGCACTTACAATTCCCACCTCTCATACAAAATAGAAAGTTGCAACCAGCCAAAATGTACAAAATGTAGTTGTGCATGCCATGGCTTGACTGCTTCACTGTTGCTATTATTCACAGTAAGGGGTTTTCCAATCCCCTAATGATCAGTATTAAACTTTGGTGCAACTTGTCACACATTTTGCATTATGAAAGGTATCTCAAATTCTGCAGCTTGTTGAAAAGCATGATAATTAGCTTTCTAATGTACAAATACCCTGTTAAATTTATGGTAAAAAGGTAGCTGTGGATTCCAGAAATTCACTGTAACATTTACAGTGGAAATGTTTCAGGTATTACGGAGTGGCAAATTGACGTCTGTATTTTTTATAACTTACAGCCATATATTTCATTAAGTGACTTATTGTCTACTTAAAATCTTTTACTTTAAAATGTACTAATAACCACCCATAATAATACAAGGGGTAAAACAAAGTGCCACATTCATGGTAAGTAAACATGGTCAATACTCATATGTAGATGGTGCACAGGTCATGCACATGAAGAAAAACACCATAAGGGAAACACATAACACTAAAACAATGCAATAAACATTAACCAAATAAAAGGAAATGGAAGGAATTCTATTATTTTATGGAAAATAAAATTATATAAATTATAATTATAAGAGGTGTCATGCTGGGACCTTTTACTGTTTTCACCTGAAATTATATGATAATTCACATGATAATTCATCATAATTGATCATTTTTACTTCACAAAAACTATACAGTAGTGACAGTATTTATAGTGAAATTACAAATAATGCAATGCAAAGTTTTCACTGTATGTATGTGTGTGTGTATATATATATACATAGTGCTATAAAACATGTAAAACACCTGAACAACCGCCACCTACAATATCTACCATTGTGGCAGCACTTAAATTTCCTCAGAAAAGGAAAGGCCTGTTGCATGCAACTTGTAAATGTGAAATATTTCATTACAATATTATAGTTTTTTTTTTTGTATCTATTTGTATCTATTTTTTTTATTTTTCTCATTTGTCATCAGTCACATGGCATTTAAGATTTAGCTGATCGATAACAGATACGGATAATTCTAGACCTCCTTGAGTTGACCCATTGCTGTTTTAAATCATGGTTAAACATGATTGTATTACCATCACTGTCCACCGGATGCCAGCAGAAAGTTTCTGCTTAAAGTTCAGTTTTTTCACCAGGACATAAGAAGAAACAGAAAAGAAAGATGCAAAGTGGTTTTGTCGTGGGGATGGTTGGTGTTAAAACAGATATACCGCAGATAACGTTTGATGGACAACAACGTTTAGAGTATATGGACAGTTGATAAGCCTTATACATGGAGCAGTTCGGACAGATACATGGAAGAGATGATGATGAACAGATAGATAGACAGGAGTCTAGACAAGAAGGAAGGGAATGTAGGTTAACTTCAAGAGAGAGGGAACATCTAAATTATAGAGGAGGGATTGGAGCTCCTTGAGCATTCCAAGTTAGTGACACAGAGACACCAATTTAAAAGTGGATTCAAAAAGACTACCTTTGAATTTGCCCTCACGATTGGGTTAAATAATGAGTCCAGCTTCAACTGTAGGGTGCATGTGTCAGTCCTGGATCCAGTTTCAAACCTATCAGATCTATCAGTGTTTGTGGATTTGCTTTGTGTGCTTGTGCGCTACGTTTACATGTGCATGAATTTGATAAACGACATATACATCATGCTAATCACAGCTGTCTAAATCCAGCACACAGCTCGTGCTTCAGGAGGGTATGTAAATCCACAGCTGTGTGCTTGTGTGTGTGGATCAGTGAGCCCACCGCTGAAGATATGAATCAGTGCACTAGAATGTGTATCAAACTGGCCTCCTCCTTTGCTCAATTTCAAAGTAAGTAGAACTGAATGATAACTGTCGGAGAGAGCCTTCAAAAAGACAACAAAATAATAAACGCATATCGATCTAGAGGCCCCTTTCCGATTGCCTCTGTGTGTGCACATGTGTGCAAGAAAAAAAGGGGTTATAGGTTTATTATTACCAGCTAAGGTGTCTGTAAATGGGAGATAGATGATAGGTGGTCCTAATTGTCTCAGTCTCATTATCCAAGCACATTTGTGTGAAGACACAAGTGCAACAGAGTTCACAGAAAGATCATTCACAAAGCAGCAACACTCCACACTGAGGTAATGACCACCCCGGTGTGTATTCCACATCCTGCCTAATTAAGGGACATTCGGTTTGTTATACAAACGCTTGTCATATGCAAGAGCTGGGAATACTCAACCATACAGTTTGTTCTTGATCTCAGGCTTTTGAATGTCATGAACTGAACACAGTGAACAAAGTGCATTTGAAAGTATCATCCTGGGTCTATTTTTCAGTTACGACTGAATGATGAATGTCAGTGGGATTATTAAAGTCGGCATGAACTGAAAACTGAACATTTTGCAAATAAATTTTATAGATCTTATCTATCTTCATCCATGTATATATGCTTCATTTTTATTAACTCGATAACTTCACCTTCCAGTGAAACGACAGACTTATCTTTGGTGACATATGCCGGACTTCTTCAGTCATTTAGTCAACTTAAACACATCTCTTTCTTACAGTCCACTGCAAGCTTGCCTCCATCCAATCAACAGGCAATGAACTGATCCAAGTCCACGGCCTACATTCCCCGCCCAGTTTCACTTGGATGTGCGACACAATATGGAAGAAAGGATCTGTCGCTACTTTCATTACATTGTGGCAATAAAGGTTGACTGTAAAGTATAGATTATCAAAAATAGATAAGAGAGGACTATGATACATGCCAGCTTGAGCAATGAAAACATGATTGATTTTTGTGACTGTTTATTGGTCTTTTTTTAATTATTTATTTATTAAGGGGGCATATACACCAGCAATTCCATTTCCATTTTGATTTATTCATTGGTAGAAGCTTTTATCCAAAGTGACTTGGAAGACAACATAAGTGATTCATCCTAAAGAGGCAGTAATATGAGATGTGCTGATATACAAATTCCATGATTAGTCAGAGAAGTACAGACTAGAGTGAAAGTGAGACATATTGAAAGATATCTGAGCATCAGGTTTGGTTGTGCATCAAGGTGCTCTGTAGTATGCTCAGATAGGAATGGACAGATCTTCATGTTGTTGAACAATGCAAATGTGCATGACCTGATCATCTTTGCAGTTCGTTGTGTAAAGTTCAGTTGTCCTGGATGGCATTATTGTACATGAGTCTGAGCTGAATTGCGAAACTGCATTGCATTGCTAAACTGACTGATAAGAGTAGAGAACACTGTCTTTGCTATATTGTGTTAGACATAATCTTTGATAATTTAGACCAAATCATCTACCTGGCAGTCTGAGATCCATGCAGCTATTGTGGGGTTGTCAGCCTGGCACGAGAAGTAGAGTTGTGTGTCATTGTTGAAACAGTTGAAGGAAAAAAAATGTACCTGTATAATAAGTCCCAGCGATGCTGTGTATATTGAGAAGAGAAGAGGTCCTAGGACTGAACCCTGGGGTACTCTGTGTACAGATTGATGTGACTTAGATACTACTCGTCTTCAAGATGCCCTAAATCAACACAATATGGTCAAAATGATATGGACACCCCTTTCTAATTAATGGGTTTGGTCATTCCAGTAATTCAGTTAAAACAAATCTTAAACAAATTACATCCTAGAGAGCTGTGTACTTTAAACTTAATTGCAACAGCTTGAGGTCATTCTTTTCTGTTCCAAACTGACAATCCCACTGTGCAACTGGGACCATAAAAGAAAGGGTTTACTATGTCTGATGTGGAAAAATGTGACTGGCCTATAAAAAACCCAGACCTAAAGCTGTACCGAAGACCTTCAGAATGAATTTGGAACAGCCAACTTCAGTATCTGACCTCACTGATGCTCTTGTGTCTTGTTGAACATTTAATTTCAAAAGTGTGGCGAAAAGCATTCATCTGTCCCTTTCGCTGTTATAACAGCTTCCACTCCTCTGGGAAGGCTTTCTACTAGATGTATAAACATGGGGGCTGTGGAGACTTGCATCTTGCACTTTCAGACACAAGAGCATCAGAGAGGTCAGGCACTGTTGTTGAGTGATGTGGCTTGGCTTGCAGTCAGTGATAAAAATTAATTCCAAAGGTGTTCATTGGGTGTCAGGTCTATAGGCTTTGCGCAAACCAATCATGTTCTTCCATGTTCTTGTTCTTCTTCAAGTCTCAGTTAACTTTTTTTTATATGGACCAAATTTTGTGCACAGGGAATTAAAAAGGGCCCTGTTGCAACAAAGTTTAAAACACATACTCTGACTTCATAAAAATTAATCAAACTGAACTTAATTGTTTTCAACATATATTTCGCCATGTAGTTCTGTGCAACATGTCAGAGCACATGTACCTGCTGGGCCACATCACACTGGGACTAGTTTTAAGGATATTAATACAATCCTTTTTTAGTAAGAAAAAATTAGAGTATAACCATTTTGACTTCATGGTTCTATATACATTTGAAAAAAAAAAGGTCTGCTTATGCTTAACTGTAGAATGGGCCCAGGGTGGGGAAAGCTCATTCTTGGTTGGGATGGCACCATGAGGAGGCAATCCTGACATCCATTGGGTTGCCATGTTAATGTGAGATTATACACAGTATGGGTCTCCATCTCTTTACACGCTCCTTCCTTTTCAATGGTCGGACAGGGAGCAGACATTAATCATAGCACACTGAGAGAAACTGTGTGTGTAAGGGTGTTGATATATGTTTGTACTGTATGAGGGACACTAGGAAATTAGGAAGGAAGTAACACCAGCAGACAACAAAATATGAGGGAAAAATTAAAGAGAGAATGTGTGCATGTGAGAGAAAAAGAGAGAAAGTGAGAGAGGGACAGAGAGAGCATATTGGACATGAAATCCATTTTTCCAGCTGTATCTTTATCACTGTGATCCTTTAATGCAGATACAAACATTTGGGTTTTTATATTGTATTTTCTATCCCCTTACCCTAACCCTACCCCTAAACTTACCCCTCACACAAAACGTTCTGCATTTAAAAAAAAAAAAAAAACGTAAATCTGTATGATTTATAAGCTTGTTTCCTCATGGGGACAAAAAAATGTCCCCACAAGGTCAAAAAATGACTGGTATTACTATCCATGTGGGGTCATTAAGTCTCCGTAAATAGAGAATACCAGGTACTCACACACTCATTTGTAATGAAGACTTTCCATGGACCTCTATTCTCTACCCTTAACCTAATACATACAGAAACTCTTATATATTTTAAAGGGGTCATAGGATGCTACATGCACTTTTACAAGTTGTTTGAACTGAAATGTGTGTTGGCAGTATGTGTACACAACCACCCTATAATGATAAAAATCCAGCCAGTGTTTTTTTTTAAATCTGGTTAAATGTTTTCCCCTTTCTCAAATTGAGCCGATCGCAGATAACATTTAAAGGGGTCATATGATGCGATTTCAATTTTTACTTTCTCTGGTGGCCATCTTGGGCACTCCAGCTGCAGACCGTGACATAACCCCTCAAGGAGCAGATTCCAGACGCTCCACCAAATGTCAAAGGAATCCAGGAGGGAGGTGGAATGGAGGTGGACTAGGGGGAGGGACGGTGGGCCAGGCCCGTGTAGGGGAAGAGGACCTGGATCCTGCGGCGGATCATGGAACCAGGGTGGAGCGTAAACCCACCAGGGCGGAGCAGGTGGAAAAGAGAACCACCACTTGAGAGGAGCTGAAGTAAATGCCGCCGCCTCAGGAGGTTCTGCAGCAGAAGCCGCCACCTCGGGAGGAACTTCAGCAGGCCCTGAAGGCTCCTGGAATGGAGCGGGCTCTGGAGTAGAGTCTGAAGGCTCCCGGACTGGAGCTGGCCCTTGAGTGGACTCTGAATGCTCCCGGACTGGAGCTGGCTCTTGAATGGACTCTGAAGGCTCCCGGACTGGAGTGGGTTCTTGAGTGGACTCTGAGGGCTCCCAGACTGTAGCAAACTCTGGAGTGGACTCTGAATGCTCCCATGCACGCAGAACAGTCCAGAGGCCAAAGGCAAAGACCGCCTTCTTGACTATGGCAGCAGCAGTGAAATTGGACGGCTCTGTGGTGACCTCTGAGACCACCAGAGTCCAGTCCTCCAGGACCACCGGACTCGGGACTACAGGAGTCAGGTCTTCCAGGACCACTGGACTCAGGACCACCAGAGTCAGGTCCTCCAGGACCACCGGACTCGGGACCACCGGAGTCGGGTCCTCCAGGACCACCGGACTCAGGACCTCCAGGACCACCGGACTCGGAAACACCAGAGTCGGGTCCTCCAGGACCACAGGACTCAGGACCACCAGAGTCGGGTCCTCCAGGAACACAGGACTTGGGACCACCAGAGTCAGATCTTCCAGGATCACCGGACATGAGACCACCAGAATCGGGTCCTCCAGGACCACCGGACTTGAGACCACCTTGTGAAGTGGTTCCGGACTGGCAGCTCTCCTCTGAAGAGGCTCTGGACTGGCGGCCATCTTGTGATGAGACTCAGAACAGGCGGTCATGTCAGGAAAAAGACCCTTCTGTTCAGGAACTGACGGTCTCCCGTTGTGGGCTATAAAGTCCACAAACGCCCCAAAAGACAGGTGCTCAGTGCCGTATCTCCTCCAGGTGCTGATCGGCTCATCAAGGGCATAAGGAAACAAGTCCTTGAGAGCCGCATCATTATACTTCAGACCCTCCGCAGCAGTCCTGAATTCCAAGGCGAATTCCCTCAGGTCAGTCCCCCGTTGCCGGAGGGAACTCAATGCTGATAATTGGAGCATACGTTGGTAGAGGGGGCTGCTGATAGTGGAGGCTGGCAATGGGAGGTTGACCATTCTCCGCTGAGTCCTCATTTGGCTTCTTCGTTCTGTCATGGTACTGGAGAGCGATGAGGTGAGGACTCAAATGCAGGAGAATAATGGGCCTTTTTAATAATAAAATGAAACAAAACAAACTACCCCGAGGGGGAAAAACAGGCGTGAAGGCCAGAACAGGGCATAGCAGGTAGAGCTGGCCCAATACCAGAAACACACAGACATATCTGACTACATACGACAACGAAGAAGCACAGGACTGCAAGCACAAGGAAAATAAATAGGGAGACAAACGAGGAGGGTAACGAGGGAGACACAGGTGGAGTAACTTAAACAATAATGACGTGACAAGATGGGAGGGGACAGACAATAAGACAGGAGAGAGCACATGGCACCAAACAAACCAGACAGATGGTGGCCATCTTGGGCACTCCAGCTGCAGACCGTGACACAAATGCTGTACAAAAAGGCCTTGTTAGTGCATGAAAAATAATGCACACAAATTGAACCATACTTTAAAATGTTACTGACCTTTATTTTATTTTATTTTTATAGATTTTCATCAATATTTAATTTAATATGTTTATTAATCTTTTTTCTTATTCTTGTTGGGACATTTGGTCCTTACAATGTAGGTAACATCTGACTCACACACAGATACATACACGCATACGCACACACAAGCACTGAGGTTGAATAGATCCTGCATTCACATTCTAGCAATTATTATTACATATATCATAGTTCACAGATCAAATAGAAAATTCGAATTAATTTGATCGGGACAAATTCATTGGCTCATACAACAGAGCAGGCCAATTTACAAAGCAACACCGCATCACATTAGAGAACACACACGCATAGTAGAAGAGATGATAATCTATAAATAGCCAGGACACAGTACGACTCTCCAGGATTGGGTAGATTACAGCTGGACTGCTGCGTCTAGCCATCTTTTTGTGTACATACAGAATTAACCATCCCCCTCCCTCCCTCCATCCCTCTCTCTTTCTCCCTCTCTCTCTGCCCAAATTTCCTCTTGTGCCTCATCTCTCTCCCCCACCTCTCATTTGCCCCTTTCTTTCACTCTCTACATTCAATCACATTCTGTTTCTTTTTGAATACTAATTTACTCATTGTTAAACAATTCTGAAATTCTCAACCCCTCTATCGCTCTCTGGCTGAACTCAAGGAAAAACGGATTGACCCTCCCTCCTTTATACCAATTCTGCATCATTGAGCTTATGACAAATACATAGAGAAACAGCCCCGTGCATGTATTATACATGAGAAAGAGAGAGAAGCAAAGATAAAGACATCACCTCATAGTAATTAAACGAATATGCAGGTCAGGATGGAAAGAAGGAAAGAAAAAAGCAGAGTGATAGAGATAGAGTTGGCGGCAGTGATCTCCAGATAACAAAGCCACTCCTCCTGTGTGTGTTTTTGCCACCAAGACAGAGGGAGGGACCAGAATGAACAGAATGACAGGAGAGAGAGAAAGAGAGAGAGAGAGCACTTTCAAGTTTTGAGAGCCTCACATGAATATCCTGTGGCTATATCGCATGATTTTACAGTATAGTAATGAGTGTTTGTGCGAGTTGGGTTCAGTGGTCAGGGCAAAAAGAGAGAGAGACATCTGTACTGCATTGTGGGAGCTGTTTGAGCCCTCTAGTGATACAGGGCAAATTAATCCCAGCCGTGCAGCAGCGCACAGTTGCGGCAATAACAATGAATCCTGTATGACACACACACACGTAAATGCACACAAAAAAATAAATAAACTTTTTGTATTTCCAGTTCTCTGTGAGATTAGGATTTTAAGCTATTATCTACTACAAATACACCTAAATAAAATGATTACGCATTTTTAACCCTAATGAAGTGCATAAAATGAATATTATACCTATAATTTGTGATTATAACTACATCAGTGTCATAATAAGTGCTAATTTCTGACACACTGACTCACAGGCTAAGAAAGACACCCTGACTGCACAGAGAGAGAGCGAGAGAGAATGAGAGGGGGAGAAAGAGAGAGTGAAAGAGAGAGAGAAAGAGAGAGAGGGAGGGAGGGAGCAGCATGAGAGGAGAGAATCAACAGCCAGAAAAGAGAAAGCAGAGAGAGGAGGAGAGAATGTATGGTGAAAGGCTCGCGCTTCCTTGCTTCTATCCAGGGCCTTTGTGAATAAACCATGGGATGTATCGGCTCTCGAACCCTGAGTAAGACCCTCTTCTTTTCTTCTACTTTCTGGCAGGGTGCACGTGAGTGGGTGTATTAAGTGAGAGGGGTAATTACAGCGCCCGGGAAGGGGGTTGCTGGTGTGTGGCTGGCGATTTTCGCCGCACGTTTGGGATGTGTAAAACGAATTTGACTGGTGGAAGGATATCTTTAGTTAAACGTCTGAGCTGTCATATTGTGCGTTCACTGCTGTGTGCGGGCATGCGTGTGTGTGCGTTTGTGGGTGTGTAGATTCCAACCCACATCTCTTGATTTATGCTACTGCATGGTGTCTGTGTGTGGGAGGCAGAGATGATGGAGCGATTAAATGCAGTGATAGAGCTTATTTACGGCATTTACAGAGGGCGAGAATTTCTATTGTTGGAGATGCTCTTGTGGTATCGTGTTGCACATTGAAATCGGCTGGAAAGTGAGAGGGAGAGATAGCAAACATGCTGAATTTCATTGCAGTGAGAGGGAGATGGAGAGAGGGACGGAGGGAGGGTGATACATGCAGGAGAACTGAGGGAAATGTGTGTGAGGGAGAGGTGGGAATCAGGTTGGGACCATCCTGAATCCGAAACACACTTGACGAATAAGTCCAAATAATAAGTCCTAGCTGGATCGGTGGCACATTAATGAGAGAGCTCACTCAGAAATTAAAATTATGTCATCATTTACTCACCCTAATGTCGCTCCGCAACATAAAAGAAGATATTTTGATAAATGCCTCAGTGTTTTGTTTGGGTCCATCCATTTCAATTGTAAAGTGTTTGGTTGCCAGCATTCTTCAAAATATCCTCTTTAGTTTTCTTCAGAAGAAAGAAAGTCAGGAATGGCATGAGGGTGAGTAAATAAAGACAGGTTCTATTTTGGGGTGAACTATCACTTTAAATCAAGGGTTCCCAAACTCGGTCCTGGAGGGCCGGTGTCCTGCAGAGTTTAGCTCCAACCCCAATTAGACACACCTGAACCAGCTAATCAAGCTCTTACTAGGCATACTAGAAACTTCCCAGCAGGTGTGTTGAGGCAAGTTGGAGCTAAACTCTGCAGGACACCGGCCCTCCAGGATCGAGTTTGGGCACCCTTGCTTTAAATGGACCTTAAAGTGAAACGTAATCTGATTTAGAAAGAAATTAGGTATTTTAAAAATACTATAGGGCATTTCAGAAAAGATTGGTTGGTAAATGCAGGCTTGACATTAATAGAATCGTTTATTTTCCACTTAGTATTTTACTACAGCCTGCAGTAAATACACTTTAAAACCAGATCTTTCACAGCATTGATTTGGTGTCTTTGCTTAAAAGGTCTGTGGTATCAGTTTCTGTATTCTATTGGTCTGTCTGTCCTATTTTGTTGACCAAGAAATATGATCTAATATTCTTTGACCTCAACTTTAATTCTTGTAATGTACTAACTTCCATCCATCCATCCATCCATCCATCCATCCATCAATTTATTTATTTATTTTAGTTAGTTAGTTTTCATGTTTTTTATTGTGTTAATAATTTTTTTAATTCCTTTTAAGGAAAAATTTCAAAATAATGTAATATGTTCAAGTTTTGGAAGATACTCATATCTATGTTTTTTTGTAATTAATGAACTGAATATTAATAATATTGTATAATATTTAATTTATAATACTTAAGAATGTTGTATCATATGAATAATACTGTATAATATTAATTAATTATTAATGATAGTGATGAATGATATCCAGTAAAATATAATTTAAAAGTAACATTTAGGTGTTACTTTTTACACCTAATCCATTATTAGGTGTTGATGGAGAGGTACTTGAGCCTTATGAATGAAGCTATGGTTGGGAAACAATGTTCTACACACTGTCCTGCATTTTGACATAGTTTAAGTTTCAGGTGCATTGTATCCTGAGAAGTGGTGCAGAACAAGCTGACTTTGGCCCAGAACAGTCACGCACACGTTCAACATCAACACTAAAGTACATTAAACATCAGATGTAGAAACTGTGTCAAACTTCTCTTGCTGGGCCACCTGCCTCACATCCACACAGAGAGGAGGAAAGAGAGAGGCAGGGGGAGGAACGGAAGAGAGGAGGGAGGAAAAGGGAGGAGGGTTTAATAAATAGTGTTTATAACACAACGCAGCACTAAAATGGAGGTCAACATGCTGTGCGGGATCAGTATATATTCTGTTTTGAGGTACATAATCAAGCACCAGAATCAATTCAGCCGAACTACTTATGACATACTGTGAACCTCATTTGAATATGTGGTTCTGTACTATGAGATTAAAACGCTATTTCCAGAAACATAAATGTGTGTATATCCTTCTGATGGGTCATCTGATGTGTCATCTGTTTTTATTTGCATGTTTTTTTGTTAATAAATGCTGCAGTGGAGGCTTCTTCATTTAATTTCACTCAGAATCATACAGAATCTAACAACAAATTAGTGATCATTAAAATTATAAAAACCTTTTAGAAAATGCACACAAAGTTATGTCAAAATGCCCCTCCTGGTGAGTACTCACTTAAACACAGTCGGTTATGTTTTAAATTAATGAAAACAGTAGGGGAAAAAATGGATGTGCATTAGTATATTGGACCCGTGCAGTCTGTCTTATAGTGACTGCAGCCTAATATACCTGCTGCTTTGCCTTTAATATTAATAAAACAACAAAAGAAAAAGAGAATGTAACATACTTCTTTTGACTGAATAACTTTTGCAGCTTTAACAAGGATCAATGTATATTTAATTCCTACAGTGAAGACAGGGCAGTGTTTTATTTTACATTTTAATTAATAAATTTCTGTAGTATTTTGAACCAAGATAGTAAACCTACCCCCCCCACCCCACTCTTTACTTAATTTGTATCTTTGTCCTATTGTTTGTAATTTGCTTCAAGAATTTGGTAAAAAAATATTTTTTATTTTTTTCCCCGTCATAAATATCTATTGTACATGCAGTGTTATACATGGTAATATGGTAAATTTGATGTCCTAAATAAATAAAAAAACTGCCATAAAAATCAGTTTGATTGATAAAATAGGGTACTGACAGCTTTATGGAGAGAGTTCTGATTAAACATTTTTTTGAAATTTTGTGATGTTGATGTAGATTGTAGTATTAAATCATAAAAAGTGTTAAACTTAAATAAATAAAAATAAAAAAATAAAAAAAAATATTTTATTTCTTGACCTGTACAGTATGTCATGTGACCATTAACCAACGTCAAAGAACCCTGAACCATATGTTGTTAAATTATTTAAATATAAACTTAAAATCTCAGGGTGTACTTAAAGCAAATATGTTACATCAAAGAGGTTTGGCTGAGAAATAAGTTTGGGAATCTGTCGCTAGAAATTACACTTTTTACAACAAGATTCAACTGGCCTGTCTTCTATGCATACATGGGTCACTATATGAATTTTAATGCTTATTTTATAAGCTATATTGCCTTATAATATGTAGTAAACATCCATGACTGGTAAAAAAAAAAAAAAACTAGTATGGAATGCCTTTTGAGATGTAAGCAGTATTTGAGTTATTGTAGAACTATTTCAATCTTTTTGGAAAACTATGACTTTAATTATGAATCTAGTTTTGTACAGGATTAGATCTTCACACAGAGGCACTGGGTTTGCACATATACTTTAGTAATAAGATAAAATCTGAACAGAGTCAGCTGAATGTGTGGCTATTCATACACTGTTACTGAGTAGAGTAAAGCATTATATGAGACATCCTCATCTGCATCTGAGTGTGTGTGTGTGTGTGTGTGTGTGTGTGTGTGTGTGTGTGTGTAGTGTAAGATTCTGGGTGTTTACCACTTTCTCTGTCCAGCTCTGTAGCCCAATATCGATCTGTAAAGTGAAGCCTTGTGATATGAAGACAGTGGACATCACAAAGACTGCACACACTCTCATCCTGCTGAGATCACTGTGGTAAATGATTCAAAACAAACAAGCAAATACAGCTCAGAACTGTGATAGTGCAAACAACAATTTACTGTTATGCTGCAATGTGGTGCAGAAATGTGTGGGCTTATGAGCTGCCTTGAAAAGAAATGCATTTTTTGCATCCATTATCACAGTCTCACCACAAAGGTTCAAGAACAACAACCACTATTTTTCATAGTACCGATAAATTAGGTTTTCCTGCATTTATGAGTCATGTGATCACAAAAAACATTGTCCTTGGTGCTTATTGATTTCATAATTTAATGGCACAGCAGCATTTCAAACATGTAATTATCCTTATAACAGAGAGCAATAACTTTTCATTACTTTGAAAGCTTGTTCAGTGGCTTTTTTTGCATGATTTTCTGCATCATCTCTGGCTCTAGTTTATTGCCGTGTCTAAAACCACTCAAATGTATGTATGGTTTGTTCTCCTTTAAAGTGTTTTGGCATCAAATAAGTATGCTTGCTTATGCTTTCTCCAAATATCTGCTAAATGCAGATGTGACCCAGATGTCAGACAGTAAGGCTGGAATCACACTGGAGAGGCACTTTATAAAACAACCAAATCAGGTTGAAAAACACATTCATCCCTCTGTCAAATAACTCACTCTGATACCCAAAATCTTTTAGTCAAAAGCCATTTAGGTTAGTGCCAAAAAGCAAAATCGCATTACATGGTAAAATTGCATTGCATGCTGCACGTGAATCAAAGACGAATGAACAGTGTTCAAAATGAAAGGGATAGTTGTCCCAAAAATGAAAACTGTCATCATTTACTGTCCCTCCACTTGTTCCAAACCTGTATGAGTTTCTTTCTTCTGCTGAACACAAAATAAGATAATTTGAAGAATGTGGGTAACCAAAAAGTTGATGGTAGCCATTGACTTCCATAGTATTTGGATGTCAAATCCTGTTTGGTTACCAACATTATTCAAAATGTCTTCTTATGTGTTAAGGAATTTTTACTCACCCTCAAGTTGTTCCAAATCTGTATGAGTTTCTTTCAGCTGTTGAACAAAAAAGAAGATATTTTGAAGAATGTTCGTAACCAAAGTTGACGATAGCCATTGACTTCCATAGTATGGAAAAAATTACTACAGACGTCAATTTCTATCGTTAAAAGTAAATGATGACAGAATTTTCCCTTTATCTAAGGACAAAAGTAAAGAATTTTTTTTTGAGTGGACAGGTCAAATTGTGCAGTAAATTGCATCCTTCTATGTTTTTCACGTCCAAGAGTGAAGAAAAAAAGATCTGGCTACTTACTTGACAATTTTGGTCTTGTGGGAGTTTCTTCTTACTCTCAGAGGATCCTATGTGTTGCGTGACAGATCCCTCATCATTAGACTCATCCATGCAAAACAGTGACAACCAAATAAACAAACAAACAAACCCTTTAAGTAACTTGCAATTTTATGTTTCATCCACATATGGTGATAGAGAGACCAACGTTTTGTAGTAGTATTGCACCATTAATATGAACATGAAACCTCATGCGCAACCTATTTTAATTCAGTAATGTGGAGTGAAACAAGATATTTAACAAGAAGTAATGGGTGGGGCTTGGTTTTAATTACTGGGAATTAATTCAGAATCAATTCTGAGTCAGAGTGAGGGTTTGATAAAGCACTTTGGTTATTGGTTAAAGGGATAGTTCAGGCAAAAATAAAAATTCTGCTATCGTTTACTCACCCTCATGTCATTCCAAACCTGCATGAGTTTCTTTCTTCTGTGGAACACAAAAGAAGATTTTATAAACAAACAAGACTGTAGCCCATTGACCTTTACTGTATGGTCAAACATTTTAAATGGAAATGATGACAGAATTCTCTTTTTTTTTTGTGAGATCCTTTTATCATTATCCAGAAGTCCTTGCAAACTAAGTGACATCAGTGGAAAAGGAAGTTGTATTAGAAGAACATGTATCAATTAATCATACAAAATCATAATATAAAAAAAAATGGTGACAATGTTGGTTTCATGTGGACTTTAACATGCACGAATACTTGTACATTATACTTTGAAGAAAGCATGGAAACAATTAGTTGTATTAAACCTGCACAGATCTAATGTGCGTTAACCACATTAGATACCTGAGACTTTAATGTATGGATGAGCGAGGGCTGCTGTACATCTGGCAGGTACGCTCAGCAGTTTCTGAAGTCAGTGCAGCAAGTCATGGGCTTTGGAACGAGTCCGCTATCCCCTAGCTGCCGTGTCTCCAGCTGCCTGACTCAGCAAATAATAAAGCAAATAACACACGCACACATGCAAAACCCAGATGGGGAATATGTTTTGTATTAAAAAGTCCACTACAGAAAGTGAGTGAATAAGTGTGACTCATGCATGGCGCTAAGTTACTCATGTAGTATTATGATTATGATTGTGATTATTCCCAGGACTAAACTCCCTGAAAGAGTGGTATTGTTCCTTAGGGAGTGTTATGACTCCTGACTGGATTTGCATTTATGTGTGCAGAGCAGGTTTTTATATTAACCCTTTAAAGCCTAACATATGAAATAACAGTCAGAAAAATATTTTAATATTTAAAAAACAAAAATCAATAAACGTTGGTGTTTTTGTTTTTTGTTGACTATCATATTTGATAAAGCGGGCTTTCATGGCTCATATAGTATGATATAGGAGAATATGGAGCTCACACATAAAAATAAAACACCTCAATTTTAGGCCCAAAATGAGCAAAAATATGCAAGTCGGTGCAGTTTGTTGATATTTATATGGCCAAAAAGTAAGATGAAATTCTGAAAGAATTTAATGTAAATCAATGAGATCTTTATAATAGTAAAGTTTTTACACTTTTATAAAATGCATATAAATATCAGTTGTCACTCTATATTTTCCTATAATATGTATTAGATGATATTTAAAAGCCTCTTGTATCACATTTGAACAATTTAAACATTATTTTTTAAATAATGTATGGATAATCAAGTAAACAAATTACAGTTTTTCTCGATTGCTTAAACACATTTCTTGAAATTGTGACTCCTTTTCTCGAAACCCTAAACACAAATCCATAACTTCTCACCCAATTCCCCATACTTCCTATTTTCAGCTCAAAATGAAGTTTTTTGA
>NW_015546079.1:172326-190086 GCF_001515605.1 Sinocyclocheilus anshuiensis
TTACAGTTTTTCTCGATTGCTTAAACACATTTCTTGAAATTGTGACTCCTTTTCTCGAAACACAAATCCATAACTTCTCCCCGATTCCCCATACTTCCTATTTTCAGGTCAAAATGAAGCTCTCCACTCAAAACTATTCAATCTTGCTGAAAAAAAAAACAAACGTTGCCCTCAGACATGACACACAAGCCCTCAGAAACACACACACAACAACATAGTCTTACACACTAATGAGATCAATTCATAACACTGTTGCAAAAACCTTCTTTTGGCAATCAGGTATCATTTTACAGCTCAATGTCTATTACAGTATACAACATAATTAGAGCAGATACATGTTACAGTAAATATAGCAGATACAGTGAAATTCAACAATAAGCTTTACAGTAAGAAAATATTATTTTCATTACACTGCTGTAAAGAGATCTTACAGTACAGTAGATGAAAAGCACTAGAAAGGAAAAGGTCAAATACCAAAGAATTGCATATGAACACACAACAGAATATAGAGTCATCTCTCAGTTCTGCAAAAATACAGTACATGTAAGAAGTACTGTACTTGGCTACAAATCAGTTCAGCAGTTACAGTATGAGCTTGAGGGTGTACAACTTGTGCGTCAGTATTTACTATACATATATATAAAAAGTAAAAGTTCTCTCATCTGAAGTACTGCTACTGTTCTGTCATTATATTTGATCTGTAAGTAGTATTGAAAGCCTGTAATTGAGCCTGTTGGCCAGCTGTCCTCATGCACAAGAACATGATCAACTACAGCGCTGTGTATTTCATCAGGAATAAATGTCCTTTGACCCCGTCCCCTTCAGTTTTCTTTTCCCCTATTTTATTCTAGCTTCATGCATTCTTTTTTTAAGCACTTGAATGTGGGTAAGTTTCATAAATAAAAAATAAATTAATAAACAACATTTTGAACAAAAAGCTGAAAAAAAAGACTATGAATTGGATTCAGAATGATAATCAAAACGTAGATGGAGTCGATCAACACCCCAAAGCTTGACAGTCAGTATTATCTCTTCATTGGTCGACATTTTATTCCATAACGTTACACAGTTTTGATGCTGTTTTATGTCTGATGATCGTGTTAGATTACATGTGGAAGCATCTGTTGTTTCAGTTTCTTCTTCACTTGTGTTTTTTTGGAAATTTTGTACAGAAGATGTGTACTAGTGCCCCCTACCGTATAACAATGAAAACACGGATTCTAGGAACACAAGTATAGCTCAAATATAATTAGACTTTTTAAAATTATAATTCAAATATACTTAAATGTCATTTTAAGTATATTTCTGAGAAGTACATAAAAAGTAGCTAAAAGTATACTTTCCTAATTTTTTTTTTGTTTAAAAGACGTATACTAATAGCACACTTGAACAAACTTCTTTTTCATAAGGGACTGTATGAATGGTTTGAAAAATTGTGCCAAACGAATCAGTTATAGTGCGTTAGCAATCGAGAAAAACTGTAAATGGGGACATTCCATAGGCGTAATGGTTTTTATACTGTACAAACTGTATTTTCTATCACCCCCAAACGAATCAGTTATAGTGCGTTAGCAATCGAGAAAAACTGTAAGTTACATCAGTCCAGTAAATGTTCATCTTGAAATATTATTAACATTGTAATGTTTACTTCATCAAAATCAGTAAAGACTCATGAACCACAACCAGAAGGGAAATGTTTTTAGAATTATACTAAAAGGCCTTTGACTTGCTAAAAAAAAAAAAAAAAGTAGGAACAATCAATCAGACAACAGAAGGCATTTAGTAGATTGTGTACAATATGTTTTTAGCAAAATTTTCAACATATTTAGAGGCCTTAGAAAGTTGCATATCAAACATGTTACAGTAAACTTTAGGGTTACGTTATGAGAGCTTTCTAAGCCATTATTTACATTATTTTACCTGTTTTTGTGGGTTGATATTGCTGACTTCCTTACTTTATGGCAGCTTTAAAGGCATTCTACATTTGTGAGTGCAAGAATTTTTGTCATATCCTAATGAAGCGATAAAAGTCAAGGTTACACTTTATTTTGACAGTCCACTTTAGACATTCTACTAACTATAAGTAACTTTGCACATACAGATCAATTATAGGGTTAGTAGTATAAGTTGACATGCACTTACAAAGTTACTTATAGTCAGTAGATTGTCTGTTGGGGAAGCATAAAATTAAAGTGTCAGCAGATATTAAGCAGACAGTTTATTCTAGTGCATCTGTTTAATGACTGCTAGTTGGCATGTAGTTGCAAAGTTACTTAGCCAAATTAGCTTCTGGTAATTTTCAACTATAGAAAAATAAATATGTATTGTGTGGAATCCATTGTGAATAGACTGAATTCTGAAAAGTGATTGAGGTGTGAATGAAGCTGGGTGGAAAGTGATTCAAAATTTCATTGGAAAAGGAGAGTTGTTCAATTTTGTTAAAAGACTACAAAGACAAACTTTTTATTTATTTATTTACATCCTGATAAATAGCACTGTTGGTCACACTTCGGATCCATTTGTAATTTATTCTGAACTGAATCTATGAAGCCTGACCTTTTCTTGACAGGTGACTGCTTGATTTAGTTGACCAATAAACTCAGCTGTGGGGTGGGTTATGCGCTTAACTGGTTTGGGGGGAAAATCACGGTCAATAAATTCACAGTTAGAAGTGTCTGATAGGTGGTTACTGAAATAAAGTGAGTAAGCTACTATTACACTAGTCATGTGATCTCAACATGCCCATCACCATGAGGGGTAAACATCTGTCCTTATGTAGAATGAAATTGATTTTTCTAGGCCACTGATCTCCGTGTGAGAGCACATATTTAAGTACTATTCATTTTATGTATAACAATTTGTTTGGTTGTTTGTCTGAGTTCTACAAATACTATAACATCTCATTTTTTTATGTAAACAAACTGGAAAACAATCAGAAACAAGAGTTGGAGGGGTTAGTATTATTATATTACACAGACACATCACTGAATAACACCTATTTCCTGCTCAACTCTAACAGTGTCCGAATTCCTAAACTTTCAGAGTATGTATTGAATTTGAAGATGGCTAAAGAAAGAAAGAAAGAAATAAAAACACCTGTCTTGTACCTTTTATCTTACTTTACTTAGTACCTAGCATCACTAGTATCACTTTTTTTCTTTCAACTTTTTGAACTTGACTGCTCCGTAGCGCCAGTGGCCTCATTGGGGTAGCAAAATATCCTCTGGCACTGCACTACTTTTCAGCAGATGTGCACATTTTATGCATAATTTAGATATGGTGTGCATATTTTATGCATGTCAACCAGGTTGTTGGCAAACTGAATACTGTGTATTTGGACATCCTACTCTTTTAATGTACTGCCTTTTGCGTAATATTATACTAAAATATATGCATGCATGGAATCGGGGGTCAAACTCACATTGCTTATAGAATATCCGCTCTGCTGCTGGTTCATTCCATTATTCAACAGTTTTGCATGTTATTTAGCTAGTATGCTATTGTTTGCCACATTCACAGTGACATTCAGATGGTTTTAGAAATCAGATTTAATATTAAGATTATTTTTCAAGATTATTTATTATTTAAAATATTGACCTAATAATAATAATAATAAAAATAGGCCTATATTTCATGCTTGTTTGAACTCACTCAAGCACCTTTTTTTTTTTTACATTCGGCACAATAATAGGCAGCAGTGAGCAGCCTTTAACACATTTCTCGCCTCCATTTGGTACAACTGTATGGCATCTGTGATATTATGTTAGGGACACCCACTTAATGATATGTGATTACTAAGCGCGCGCTCTCTCATAGACACACAAAACTAGCCCATCTTTTCTATTGTTGCCAGCGTTAAATAACAACACCCTTGCAAACGAAGTTTGACTCAAAGCGTGATCTTCAGTGATGACTGAGGCGATACAAAGCCTGAGTTCCTCAAAGACAGACTCCACATCTTTCAGAGCTGCAGTGCTCTTCTGCAGCCACACATAGCCTACAGTACATCGCCTGAATGACCGCAATATGTTGTTTATAGAAATAGATTTATCGTTGGGCTAGTATGCTGCAGAAATAGTCTGCTGCAGACATATGGACGGGTATTAATTACACGGGTCACTCCCCGCGCGTGAGTCGCGTGAGGGAGCTGATAATCAACACCACCAGCAGCAGCCCGTGCACGCACGAGCACCGCATACAGCAGCCACGAGCCGCTTTCTCTCTCAAACTGTACACACTTCAGCAGACAGTCACCGAACCGTCCCGTGTTGAAGGAATTCCTCTCAGTCTTCCGTTAACGGATAGGCAGAGACGGATAGAGTCTTTCTAAGCGGCGGCTGTCATAATAACTACAGCTGCGGCAGACGCGATGTGGCTGATGCGCGTTCTTCGTTCCCCACGGCCGCACTTCTTTCTCTCTCATCCTTCCTCTTCTCTTCAGCTTTGCGTCGTTACTAGCAGAGCTGCGCCGTGGCTTGGCCGCAGGGGAGGTATCAGAGAGAAGAGAAGCGCTGGGGAAAACGAGTCAGGATCATGCTCGCCTGTTATTGCTCCATATGCTGCAGCAGCAACAGCTTTATAGGCTACACAAAGCACGCCGCTCATTGTCCATGCATTCTGCAGATTTCTTGGGCATATTTAATGAACTGATCTGAGGCGAGGATTAAACTGCACCAAAAGCAAAAAGAAAGAAAGAAATGGGGAAAGAATGTGTTTTGGAAGTCAGTTAATGCACGAGTGGGAATTTGTTGCAGCAATGATAGGCTACTTGGGAACGTTTTAGATTGGATATCATAAGCAGTGAGTCCTCAGCAATGCTGTTGTTGATAATACTGGGAATCCCAGTGGAGGTTTGTAAAATGAGAATATAGAAAGCATATTACCATTTTAATTGGCCTGGCTAGGTTGAAAGAAAAGGATCCTGTATCTAAAAATGCAGTCATGTTACACTTCATGCTCCATTCACTTCCAAGAGCGGAAAATGTAAGTGCATGTGAAGGTTCATCTTTCATTCACTTTGAGCAACAGAGGATGAAAAATCCATCAAGAGTAGTCTTTAACAAGCCGAAAAGTACGTGTCACATCAGTTTGCACTGACTACCAATAGCCGCTCACATAAAATTCAAGGCACTGATGCCTACAAAACAACCACTGGCTCTGCACCCCTTTACCTAAATTCACTAGGCCTACTTCAGAATTATGTGCCCTTCAGAAGCTTGTATTCTGCAAGTGAACGGCACATTGTAGTGTCATCCCAAAGAGGCACAAACTCACTTTAACAGACTTTTTGTCCTGGTTGAATGACCTGCTCAACTCGACTCGAGCAGCTTAGTCCTTAGCCATCTTCAAGAAACAGCTAAAGACACATCTCTTCCATCTATACTTGCCCCTCTAACACTAGCACTCTATATTCTATTTCTATTCTATATACTTGTTTTCTTTTTATTTATATAAAAAGTGACCCTCTAACACTTGCACTCTCTATTCTATTTATATTCTATATACTTGTTTTCTTTTTATTTATATAAAAAGTGACCCTCTAACACTTGCACTCTATTCTATTTCTATTCTATATACTTGTTTTCTTTTATTACACACACACACACACACACAAACTTAACCCTCTTACACTCTCTATTCTATTTCTATTCTATCTACTTGTTTTCTTGTCTTGTTATCTTTTGTTTTCGGTTCTATCTACTTTTATTTTTATTTATTAAAAAAAACTTGAACCCTCTAACATTAGTAATCTCTATTCTATTTCTGTTCTATCTTGTTTTCTTTTATTTATTATAAAAAAACTTGACCCTCTGACACTATAGCTTTCTCTGTTCTTTTCTATTCTATCTACTTGTTTTATTTTTATTTATAATAAATAAATAAATAAATAAATAAATAACCTTGCTATGTGTACTGCGTTAGAATATTTGTCACAGCACTTTTCTTTTGTTGGTTTGATTGCTTCTCTTGTCCACATTCCACAATTTAAAGCCGTAGTACATTATTTTAAACTGTTGTGGGAAAGTGGAGCATCTTTTATCATTTTGAATTTATTTCCTTTTTTTTATATAATTGTATATAGTTTAAAAAAATAAAATACTAATTTTCTAACAGTTAAATTGCAAATATTTCATTATATGTGTTACCTGTGATTTTTAGGGATCTTGTTTGCTGCCTTTAACCTCACAGTTGAGGAAAGTCATTGGTAGATCATTGGACTGTGCATGTTGTAGGAATGTTAACGGATAGCATTCTCCGGATATTAGGACATAATTTCTTGCACTTAGTATCTAGTGTAAGTGCACGTTAAGCAAAGATGATTCACTTACATATCGCTCAGTTTTGTGTTGATTGCAAATGGACACATACATTTCATTCCATTATATCACTTTACAAGTTCGCCTCCCCATTCAGTCCTGCCAGATAATGGTAAACGAGTTTGGCTTGCTGTCCGCGAAGGAGGCTTGAACCCGAGTCCGAGGAAGAACTACCAGTTATGATGGTACAGTGTGGAGGAAAAAGTGAAGGAATTAGAGGAGGAGAAGGGGAGGTGGAGGGATGCCAGAAGAATTGTCACTGGAACGGAGCAATGACTGCTGCTTATATACGGATAGTACGTCCATGGCAGAAAAAAAATTCCTCTGGGTAGTTTAGAACAACTAATCCTCATGCCCCTTGCCTTGGTCTTGCAATGGCTGAAACGAAATGACATTCATTAGTTTTTCTACTATTAGCTCTAAGATCCTGTAGCAAAGCTGATGAATTTTTTTCTGTAATAAGAACAGTATTACTGCCTGGAGAAGACATTGTGTGAGGGATTCAGTCCGCTTATTTTTTTGTCAAATCCTTTTAATTGCAAGTGAAATGTTTGCTGACAAGATCATTTAACCATTTGAGCTGACCACACATCAGCTTTATTACAGTTTTTCTGAATTGCTTAAACACTAAACCACAATTTCTGAACCAAATTCTCACTAGCTTAAATCAATATGTCGAATAAAGCACCCTTTCTGCTAAACCTTAAACACGTTCAGGCAGTTAGGCTCTATTTGCAAATCTCATGCACTCTTTTTGCAAAACTCTAAACACATTCTCATTCACTTAAACACTTATCACACTGTGATGCATTTGTGCTGCAAAATGCTAAACACAAGCGGCAAAAGTTAAACACAACTAAAGCACAGTTGTCGTTGTTTACACACAACGATTCAAAATTGTTCACACTTGTTTCTAATGATGTGATCAAACCAACTGTACAAAATATGAGCCAGCTCAGAGTGCACAAGTGGCACAGGTGACTGAATGACGATACGAACAATAGATGGAAACAATCTGAGAAGGAGAGTAGGAAGAATACTTGTAAGAAGTGAAAGATGAGGAGAGAAAGAGTAAGGCTTAGAGAGTGTTATCAAGGCTGGATCTGTCAGACCAGAGGGTTTTTCTCTTTGTCTAGCAAAAAAGACTACATTACTTGTGATGTGGACAAAGTCCTCAGGCTGGACTCAAGCACAAAGACATTATGCTCAGACAGAATGAATCTCTGATTGACCCTGATTTTACAATTGCACAACTTACAGTATTTGAGTGTACTGTAACATGCTATTCATTTAGAGTTTTATTTGTGTCTTTAGAAGGAAGTTGCCAAGCGTGCTAATCTCTATGGGTAGTCGTTTACATGACAACACCGTGCTAAAAAAGGAAAAGTTGTTCCTTTGCATTTTTGAAATGCGAGTACAGATGACAGCATTGTCAAAGCAATCGTCGTTCACACAGAACCACGAAAACCAACTAAAAACGCATGCCAGGCCAGTAGCTGGAAATGTCACTATACCTATAGACTGAACACATAATGCACCGTTTTCACAAATTTGCATTTTCGTAATTCACACAGAAACAATAATGGTATCATTTTCAAAACTTGTACTTTGAAACCTGTTTTCAAAAATTTGTGTTTTCAGGCCCCTAAAAAGCTGTTTTCATGTAAATTAATGGCCAAAATGCACAAAAAAAGTTGAAAATGGTAAGTATTTGGAAGTATAACTTATTCTGCACCCAATTCATCCTGGATTGTTTGTGCTGAGGAAATTAATTTGCTTTCCAATTTTGAGTGCAGTATAGCAGAAGGGTGGCTTACCTTTTATAATCAAGGAAACTTTTCACCTGGTTCATGATAAAATGTGGAAAAAAGATCCTATAGTCTTACATTTAAGGATGGATCACCTAGGAACCACTCAAAACACCCTAGCAACCATTTAGAATGCCCAAGCAACCACACATTAAATCCCTTCAGAATACCTCAGCAAACACCACTCACATTTTCTTCAGAAAATGGAAAACGATTATGACTAGCTGAATAAATGTTTAGTTTTGGAGGGCTCATTTCCATGATTTAATGGAATAAGATGGAATTTTATGGAAGAGATGGAATGATTTCAACTGTTTATGTTGGCCATGAAAGAAAGTGGAGACATGTTTCTCCACAGTACTTGTATGTGATTATTTAATTTGTTCCTTTGATATCCTATTTCAGGATTCTACATCCAGTGCCGACATTCAGTAAAGCAGCTTACTAAAATGCATTTTATGCCAGGAAACTAAAATTACTCAGTAAGCTAGAAGTTCCAATTCTGTATGGCATGATTAAAAAAAAATCTAACACGGAAGCTTAGACAGATTCAACCTGAATGCTGTGAAAACAAAACAGAATGTTACTTGCAACCCATGAATGTGATTGTGGAGGCAAATCCATTACAAATATATGGCATATGGTTGATATTATTGTGAGCAATTCAAATCCTAGTTTGCAATGCTCACAAATACAAACGCGGTGAATGCCGAGTGACACTATGAGGTTTACAGTTACTTTTGTTTAGTCTTTATGCAGTTAGCTGAGCTTTAGAGCCATTAGAAAGACAGTGTGTGTGAGAGAGATGTGTATTACAGTTTTTCTGAATTGCTAAAACACATTTCTTGAAACCATCACTCATTTTCTCAAAACCTTAAACACAAATCCAAATACTCAAACTAAATTCACAAAACCTCTGACTCTTCCATCAAAATCAAACAATCACTGCAAAACCATTTCACTTGCACTCAAAATCAAACGGTGCTCTCAGATCACATACACATGAGTCAATAAAATAAGCACTACGGAGCATTCATTAGACACTACAGAGAAAAATGGAGAACACAGCATCCAGAACATTACAGAAAAAAAGTATATTCTATTGAGTAAACAATTCTGTAAAAAGCATAGTAATTGCAACTAAGGTGAATATATTGTATAGGCCTACTGTATGTACTGCAAGAATAGTACTGTGCTGAATATTGAATAGTACTGAATGTTTGTATACTGTATATTCAGCACTTGGATACTGCAAAAATACTGCAGTCCAACTGCAAAGGCCCAAAAGGTCAAATAAAACTCTAAATGAATAGCATGTTACAGTACACTCAAATACTGTAAGTTGTGCAATTGTTTACAACAGTGTGATAAGTGTTTAAGTGAATGAGAACGTGTTTAAAGTTTTGCAAAAACAGTGCATGAGATTTGCAAATAGAGCCTAACTGCCTGAATGTGTTTAAAGTTTAGCAGAAAGAGTGCTTTATTCGACAAATTGGTTTAAGGGGTTTAGTGTTTTAGCAATTCAGAAAAACTGTAAATTGTATGAAGTGTTAAATCCTGGCTAAATGAATCCCAAAAGTGTTTTACTATGTCTGTGTATGTATGCTTGCATTGGTATCTAGGGCATACTCTGCCTTAGGCACCTTAAGATTTACGTCAGGGAAATATGTTTTATCTGGAAGAGGTGATTAATTCAGTGGACAGGTGAAAAGTCAAAAGTCAAGGAGGAACCAGAAAATCACAGTCGCTGTGTAATGAGGAAGAGATGAATGGGGTTTAAGGGCTGAGAGGAGAAGAAAGAGAGCTACTATACAGCCCTGCAGAGCAAAGAGGCTCATACTGAATATTAATACTTATTTCTGTGGTTTTGGTGAATTATATACAGTCATCCAGACTGTATGTACCATGTGAGTTCAGTTATTTTTTGTCATACATCCAGGTCTCAAAACAATGGAACCAAAAGTGATGATCATCAACCTGGTTCAGTGTTGAGTTCCTCCAAGGTCATTAAGGACACTACAGCATTAGATTCTGCAGTACTAATGACATTTAATGACATTTAATAATAATTGTCAGTCATTATCAAATCAGTAGTACCGTCAGCAGGAGCTTTCTTTAGTATGTTTACTTCCAAATAGCAATAGAGTTCAATTAAGGGCATATCATCAGTTGTTAAATTAGATTCTAAAAATAAAATAAAAAACGATTTCATTGTCAATTCATTCAATTTCTCGTATGCTAGAGTCTTTCTGTTTTATCCAGTATACATATTCCACCTCCCCATTCTACCTCAGAGTTTAAAAAAGGTGACTATATATCTCACAACTGGGACTTTATTTATCGTCATTGTGATTTCATATCTCTTATGAAGGTGACTTAATATTTTGCTACATTTAATATGTCACAACCTGACTTTCTCTCAACTGTGAATTTGTTTTTCATTATTGCTATTTTATTTATCATAACTGTGACTTTGTATATGCAAATGTGAGTATATATTGGTCAACTTTGTTTTTTGCAAATTTATGTCAAAATTTGTGATTTAATATCTCTCAGTTGTGAATTTCGCTCAGTTGTCATTATTGCAACTTTTTATCTTGCAATGCTACTTTATATATTACAATTGTATCAGTATTTCTAATAATTGTGACTTTATTGATCATAATTGTGGCTTCATATCTCCCAGTGTATTCTATCTCACAATGTGAATTTATATTTCACAGCTGCAACTTCGTTTCTAGAAAATGCGATTTTATTTCAAAGCATGACAACATGGCGCGATTTAATATCTCACAATTGTGAATTTGTATTTAATTATTGGAACTTTTGCTCTTGCAAATATAACTATATCTCACAATGTGACTTTATTTCTCACAATTGCGCCTTTGCATATCTCATCTCACAATTGGACATTTATATCTCACAATGCAGCTTTAGTATATTTAAAACTTTATCTCACAATAATCTGTCATAACCTTTCATACCAAACAGGCTTTCATGCCATTTAGCAATTGGGCTCCTTAAAAAAACAACAACATTAAAGTACATTACTTTCAGCATTATGTGTGCACAGATCCTCCATACTCCTCTTCTAGATGTGTGCTCCACCTCACTTTGCAGCAGAGTTTCATTCCAGTCACAAAATAAATGTCACGTCATATTTTGCTTAGGCCACCAGAATCGCTACCAGATTTTAGAGCCCCCACCTCCAAAATCCCAGTGTAATCTCTGCATATTCACATAGTAAATAAACATGCTTAATAGCCACAAATTTGTCATTCAAAACATGACTTTAATTGAGTCAGACAGACACAGATAGATCTTCAGAATATCTGGCTCCTGATCTTGACAAAGACAGTGAGTAATCTCTAAAGGGACAGAATAAAATGCCTGGCATTAGTGTATCAGTAGGTCAGTGTGTCACAACCTTAGCCATCACTCCAGAGACCACAGAGCTACTCTGTCACCCAGACAGAGAGATCAACTACAGTTTCCCTCTCAAATATCTAACTGCTTTCTATTTCTGCATCCTAATTGTATAACACAAACATCAGGCATATGTTCGGTTGCAATAATTATTATAATAATGAGACCTACATACATAAATGAAACCAATCAAACAGTTCACCCAAAAATGAAGAAATCCTGAACATTGATTCACCCTCAGGTCATCCAAGATGTAGATGAGTTTGTTTCTTCATCTGAACAGATCTGAAGAATTGTAGCATTCCATCACTTGCTCATCAATGGATCCTCTGCAGTGAATGGGTGCCGTCAGAATGAGAGTAAAAACAAATGATAAAAACATTACAATAATCAACAAGTAAATGACACAATTCCATTAAATTTATTAAGGTCTTGTGAAGTGAAAAGTTGTGTGTTTATAAGAAACGTCTCGGTTACGTATGGTAACCCTCGTTCCCTGAAGGAGGGAACGGAGACGTCACGTCGGATGACCGACGAATTGGGATCTCGCTTAGAGAGACCAATCTACTTCGAGTCGACACGGGAAAACCACCGCCGCTGAAGCACCGTACTACCAGCACGAGATCCCACGAAGAGCGTGCTTGACTGTAGTTTTCACTACCGTAGACTTAGGTCAGGAGCAGAACGATAGAACCGCTCGGCTCCGAAGCGAAAAGCTGAATATGCGCTGCATCTGCTGCCTACTTATACTCACGCTGTGATCAGCAGCAGCTGGATGCAATAATCGCATGCCAATGTGCATTGGCTCGTTTAGTTTACACTCGAAGTAGATTGGTCTCTCTAAGCGAGATCCCAATTCGTCGGTCATCCAACGTGACGTCGAGAGTGACCGACTGAAAGGGAACTAATCCATCACTACGCCATTTTAAATTCAAACCATCACGTCTGGCCTAATTACCAGTCCATAATCCATAATAAAGCTTCCTTCAGTGAAAATGTTCATCACCTGTTGTCCTGTCACATCTAAATTCATCAACATATTTATTTAGGACTGTTTTCTCTAGTAAATGGTGCTTGATCTGTGCATATTTCTCTCCTGATTCAGACGAGATTACTTTTTCACTGGAGAAAGCAATATTATGGATAAAGAACTCATATTTTGTCCGGAAACAATGGTATAAAGTTAAAATTTTCTTATGATGAATTTGTTTCTTACAAACAGACACCTTTTTGCTTTATCAGGCATTAATTGATGGACTGGGTTGTGTGGATTACTTGTGGATTATTGTGATGTTTTTATCAGTTGATTGAACTCTCATTCTGATGGCACCCATAATGGCTCATCACTATTTTTTTAAACAGCCAGTAGTGTTTCTTTTAAGTGACAGCTGTATCTGGTAGGTTAACTTAGAATAAGAATGTTAAATAGGAGTAACAGACAATGATCTACATTTTTAAATTATTTAATATGCACTGAGATTAATTTGACAGCTCTTATTATCAGTGTCACCTGTTTATCCACATTATTTAATTAATTACAACATGTGCAACAAGTGCATCTACAAGCATTATACCATCGCTGCAAAACAAGGGAAGGTCAGCAACACCAAAATCCTTTCTAAATATCCCAACATAATTAGCACAGTGTAAGGTTACACACCCAAGCCCGTGTCATGGCTGATTATGAAAGAATATTACTCATTTAATAATTTGTGAAATCACCCTGAGACCAAAGCTGTGTTGAAGCTTAATTAGCACAGGGCCTTCTGTAATTAAGTTTTTGTGGAATCAGGATTAGATTGTGTAAGGAAGGCGCAAAATAAATAAATAAAAGGAGAGGATTCGTGAATCATTTAGAGAGAGGCCCAAATACAGGTGACCTGTTTTCCACCGTATCTGTTTTGGCCCATCATTTTTTTAGGTGATGGACCACGTAATTACTTAATTATGTTATTACGGCACTTATGAAGTGGGCCAGTGCATGAGAACTAATGAAATCTACAACAATGTTATGCTGCAGTGGTTGAGGGAAAGAGAAATTAGTTTCTCACTCTCTTTCTTGTTTACTTGGATTCCTGGTTAACTCTCCGTTGCCACCTCCACATGTACTCTCCCTCTCTCTCTTTCTCTATTGTTGTAGTGTTTTATCACTAAGTCAAGCTGTGGTTATAATGAAAGAACAGCATGTACGTAGGCAGGTGAAAGGTGTTGGGATCTGATTCAGTTACACTTTCAATGCACAGTCATTTTCTGTTGTTGACTGCCCTAATCATTTGCTCTCATTGCTAGTGTTTCCTGCCATCCATCCATTCACTTTACAGTAGTTCTGTAATGTGACTTCACAGTGAACAGTAGCAGGAAATGGCTGTGATGAGGCCCACTCTTCTTTGCAGAACTACTCAAGTTCTGTTAAATTTGATGGTGAGCATCTTCAAGTCATTCCATGCACAGATTTTCAATGGGGTTTTTAAGTCTGGGCTCTGACTAGGCCATGCAAGGACATTCACCTTTTTCTCCTTCAACCACTGTGTGCTCAGTTTTGCTGTGTTTTGGGTCATTGTCATGTTGGAAGGTAAACCTTACAATATACAGTATCCTGCTGTAATATTAGGTATTTTACAGTATTACACGGTTTTGTCTACAGCAATTTATAGAGAGGAATACTGTAATTACTGATTTTCATACTGTACTTACATTTAATATTTCATTAAACCTTTGTTATTATGTTATTTGTTATAGCAAAGGAAATGGTAAACAAAATACTCTATTTTAAAATATTGTATTTTTTAAAGGAAAAAACAGACAATTGCCTTTCATGAACACATAAGCTGAAATGTCAACATTTCAAAACCTTTAAAGTGCAGTTAACAGCTATCAATGAACAATACAGCAATATTACTTTTCTTTTAACATTCTTCTAAATGTGGACTAAAAACAGACCGTTTTTCAAATAAATACATAGATAAATAAAATTTCAGGCACTGCTCTTTTTTGCACAACGCTGCCACTTTCTCTTCTTGGTTCTTGAGCCATGTTCAGGGCTGATGTCAAAGTGCCTAAAACACAGAAAACCAAAGAAATAGAGAGAGAGAGAGAGAGAGAGAGAGAGAGAGAGAGAGAGAGAGAGAGAGAGAGAGAGAGAGACAGAGAGAAACAGTAGTGAATATTATGCACACACACACACACACACACACACACACACACATACATATATATATATAAGTATATGCACAATGCACATATATATATACACTGCTCCTCAAAAGTTTGAAATCAGTAAGATTTTTAATGTTTTTTTTAATAAGTCTCTTGTCAAGGTTACATTTATTTGATCAAAATACAGAAAAAAACAGTAATATTGTAAAATATTATTACAATTTAAAATAATGGTTTTCTATTTCAATACACTTTATAATATAATTTATTTCTGTGATGCAAACCTGCATTTTCCTCAGCCATTACTTTATATTTCAGTGTCACGTGATCCTTCAGAAATCATTCTTATATGCTAATTTGTTATCAATGTTGGAAATAGTTGTGCTGCTAAATATTTTTTTTTTTTGGAACCTGTGATACTTTTTTTCTGGATTGGATTCTTTAATGAATAAAAAAGTTAAAAAGAACAGCAAAAGAAAAATCTTTTGTAACAATATAAGTCTTTACTAGCTTTTTAAAAAAATTTAACACATTATTTCTGGAAAATTTCTTTCCAAAGAATTGTTTCAAAAGCTTTCTATTCTAAATAAATGCTGTTCTTTTTTACTTTTTATTTATTAAAGAATCCTGAAAAAAAGTATCACAGGTTCCATATCGCACAGAAAAGGACGACAATATATTGCCATATCGATATTTTGTCCCACCCATAAAATGTATTTGCTTCACCTACATTTGAAATGAGCGCATTAAAAAAAAATCTGTCCCATAATGCAATGCCTCTACAGTATGATACTGTATTCCGAATGAAGCGGGCTGAAACAGAAAACTGCTATATTGTATATTTACAGACATTCTGTAAAAGATACAGTATGTTAATGTGGTATAAAACTGTTTGAAATTCCCTGTAAATTTACTGTAAAGTTTTACAGTATTTTTTAAATTGTTTTCGTTTGGCAGTGAGCGTTCTGCTGTTTATGCACCCTGTGCGTCTCGCATTTTTGGAGAAGCGCTATGAGCGCCTGAAGTTGAACAAAAAGCAGCTTTGAGCAGAAAAAGTGCTCGACGTCATTCGCGTTTTTTTCCATTGTCCAGTCGAATGAATGGAAAGGCGGGCCTTCCGTTGTGGTGCCGAAAGTTTACCGTTGCTTAGAAAGGCTGGAAACTGCACTGATGGAGGAGAAACGTTTGGTGTCTGTCGCGGGTTACCCGGAGCTGTATTTTTTAAGGTTTCTGCTAATATGTAAGCTCCGCTGCGCGTCGGGTGGTTCTTCGCCTCCACGTCGTGCATTCAAATCGTTTAATGCACAGCTAGCCGTTGATTATCCCGCTTATGCCATGGTCATTTGCCAGCATTCACATATTAAAGATGTTAATTATATTTGTGCTGCAATATTTAACCGGAACGATAAAAATGACGGTTAATTTCGTCAGTTACAACTTGTTAGATGTAGCATTCTACTCGCTTTAAATAAGACAGAGCAGACAGATATATTAAGTAGTGCAGTAAGATTACATTTATTTCAATGAATTATAGTATTTATTTGAATTAACTGTTGAGCGAGAAAGAGATGCGTTTCTCCAGGTCGGACTCAGTGATACGAAGGTGATGAACGCTGGTGTCTTTTCCATTTTTCCTGTAGCGCTTTATAATTGATTTAAAGACGGCATTGCTTGATTTAAGGTCTTTATCATTTATGATGTTGTGTTTTGTGATGTAACGGTTAAAATAATACCCGATCTGATACACTTCAGGCTTGCAACACTGTATTCGCGGCCGGTAGTAGTCTGAACAGAGGCATAAAATTCTCGCAATGTCTCATTAAGTTCAGAAGCCGAGTAAGTCTCAACAGCATCATTTTTTTTCTTCTGATACAAAAAGTCTTTGAATGTGGTAATTGCCCATTTAGTAGTCTTTTTTGTATTAACCTCATCCTTGTCGTCTTCAATCTGCTTCAGCTCTGCTGGTGTTATTTCCTTGTAACGTTACCGTTTTTCTTTACATTTCTCGTTTGATGTTATATTCTCCAGTTCGTCCAGTTCACCTTGTGCTTCAGCCCATTTATCAAAATTGCTATAATGACCGTATAAGCTAAATGACACGCGAAAATCATCCATTTAACCTAGCTAAGTAAATCGGAAATGTTTACTGTAACTGTTTCACTCTGTATTACTATTCAACTGTAACTGTATGTTACTATGGTTACCAATGTTTATAGGAAGCGCATTAATATAGAACGTGATTAAACTGACCTGGAACTACCTGTGCAGTTAAACGAATTTAATCAACACCTGCCAGCCAATCAGAATCGAGTATTCAGACAGACCATGGCATAAGACAGTTTACTTAACAGCAAAAACCAAAGATTTTAGAGCGCTCAAGCTATAATCCTTTGATTAGACTGACAGGGCAGCTGATTTGGTGGTTGCCTATCAACATAAAAAATGCCTTGCGTTTTCAGACATAAAAATGCGTTCGGTGTGATCGGGGCCTAACACTGGCTAAGAGAAAATTAATAAAGTAACAAGGACCAATTTCCAATTAGCCAACACTAATTACCATAATGGTGACACTTATACTTTTTAGGCAGTATATATACTGTAGACTGCATTGATGTAACAGTTGAACTCTGAATACAGTGTCATCAAGAAATTAGTAACATCCTTGAAATATTTTTAAAATATGTTTATATCATTGCCACCTACTCTTACAATCACAAAATACATGACCTGCTTTTACCTTTCCTGTTTGAATCTCAAAGCACCCTGCTATAATCTACTCTTTTTATCTCCTTCTCTCTCCAGCAACAGATGGAGTTCCCGTGCAGAAGGATGGGGAACAGGTAAGGGAGCTGCCTATTACACCAACATAAATATACTAAATTAGCCAAATCTCTCAACAGTGCTGACACGCTTTGACACTCCTCACCACAAATTCCTGTTCGGCGGGGAAAAGCATCCTGCTCCAAGATGGAGGCCAAGGTGTCCAAAACAGGAAGAGATTATCTCAGTTAGGGAAGTGAGCCAGCTCTCCTCCTTAACCGCAGAAAGACCTT
>NW_015546079.1:190157-192165 GCF_001515605.1 Sinocyclocheilus anshuiensis
GCGTTTTCAGACATAAAAATGCGTTCGGTGTGATCGGGGCCTAACACTGGCTAAGAGAAAATTAATAAAGTAACAAGGACCAATTTCCAATTAGCCAACACTAATTACCATAATGGTGACACTTATACTTTTTAGGCAGTATATATACTGTAGACTGCATTGATGTAACAGTTGAACTCTGAATACAGTGTCATCAAGAAATTAGTAACATCCTTGAAATATTTTTAAAATATGTTTATATCATTGCCACCTACTCTTACAATCACAAAATACATGACCTGCTTTTACCTTTCCTGTTTGAATCTCAAAGCACCCTGCTATAATCTACTCTTTTTATCTCCTTCTCTCTCCAGCAACAGATGGAGTTCCCGTGCAGAAGGATGGGGAACAGGTAAGGGAGCTGCCTATTACACCAACATAAATATACTAAATTAGCCAAATCTCTCAACAGTGCTGACACGCTTTGACACTCCTCACCACAAATTCCTGTTCGGCGGGGAAAAGCATCCTGCTCCAAGATGGAGGCCAAGGTGTCCAAAACAGGAAGAGATTATCTCAGTTAGGGAAGTGAGCCAGCTCTCCACCTTAACCGCAGAAAGACATTGTTAGCATAATAGCCTAGTTAACAGCATGTAGTTTAGTGCTTACCAGAACTGGCTTGTAGTTTGGTGTTATTGTCGTTAGCCTTTACTTTTGGTTAAGTTTGTGTGCTCCAGTCCCCCACACTCCTAAGAGCTGACCCAGAAAGCAGGCTTATAGTATTTGCCTTCAGCTATACAGTGACACTGGAGACTGATTCTGGGTCTGCGCTTAAGGGAGGGATTATGATTTTTCTCAGTGGATGCTCCGTATCATCATTGACACATCACTTTGCTTGCTTTTATTTCTTCTTACGTCTTCATACATATTGCTGGTAAATTTGAATGAGTAAGCACATTCATTTTATCTCACAAAAAGCATATGTATAAGATTTGCTCCCTCCCTCACTCTTTCAAAGCTAATTCCATTATCAGACAGGGTTTGCTACATAAAGAAAGAACATATGAAATTCAAAAGGTCTTTTCATGAGATATATGTTTTTATCAATTGGTAAATACACAGTTCTGTCATCTGTGTCACCCTTTTCTGGTTTTGAAGTACCTGGCTGAACATAAAAATGATGAGAAAACAAGTGATAATCAGTGTGACAAGATTGAAATAAAACCCTAATGACAACAAACAAAGTAATTCGAAAACAAGTTTAGATCTGTATGTGTAATATTTCTGAATTTAACAAAATATTCAATTTATACTATTTATACTACTATTTTTGTTACATACAGGATATTAGCAGAATTTTTGCTTCTTCAACAAAAGTAGTCCACAATGAAGCCAAAGCAGAATAATATGGAAGGCAGATGGGGCTAAAAGTCTTTAAACGCACTGTTTCAACATGCACAGCAGCCAATGAAGTTGATGTATTTGAGACTACTGTATATTTGGATATGTGATGCGATGGTACGTTGGTATATAGGTACACAACACATCAGACGTCATGTTTATTCATGAAGAATATCATAATGGTACACTGGTACGCATGTGTGCAAACATCAGATGTTATATTTGTATATTTGTTCATGAGGGATAATGCATGAGGGATAATTGGTATGGTGTGTGTGATGTCAGTCCTATGTCATGTTCTTTTTAGTTGTTTAGTTCATCATTCTTTCTCAGGTTGAAAAGTCTTAATTTACATTGTAACATTAACTTTAGCACAGCAGTTATCAGTAAAGCAACGGCGCAATAAACTAAAGAAAAGAATGTGGGTAAATCTGCTTTTAAAGGGGTCATATGATGTTGCTAAAAAAAATTATTTTGTGTATTTGGTGTAATGAAATGTGTTTATGCAGATTAAGGTTAAAAAAACACATTATTTTCCACATACTGTACATTATTGTTTCTCCTCTATGCCCCGCCTTTTTGAAACGCGTCGATTTTTACAAAGCTCATCGGTCTGAAAAGCGAGGTG
>NW_015546079.1:192276-194362 GCF_001515605.1 Sinocyclocheilus anshuiensis
TCTGTGAGTCAGAACAGCCGGCATTGTAGTCTACTCTTCCAGGATCAGGAAACAGTCCTCCATAAAATGTGCTGCACACATCTGAATATTTGGGTTGAACTGTTCTGGAACAGTGTTGTAAATACAACTTAACCACTGATTTCTAGTTGTGTCCTCTTTTGGAAGGCCAAACAAAGTAGTTTCACTTTCACAACGAAACACACAGCGCCACACACGGCGGGCTAGAGTGGGCGGCGGCGGGCGGGCTTGAGGCAACCACATGTGATGACCCCGGGCTGGACTCCGCTTCGTCCACGGTGAAAGCCGATCCGGCGATCCACAGCGCAAAGTTGACGTATTTCCTCAGCGACCAGCACGGATCAGCTCCAGGCATGACGAAGTGGAAATCGTCCTCTTTTGGAAGGCCAAACAAAGTAGTTTCGCTTTCACAACTAAACACACGGCAACAACAATACTACAGTGTGAATCAAAGTTATGCCTTCTTTCTTTGCGTCAACATGTGGGCGGCATTATGCAAATCTTCCCACTTCGTGACGTAGATATGTGGGTGCGTGTTAGAATGAGCCATTTTAGGTAGGCGTGGTTGACTCTTAACTTTTATAAAGAATATCTCTTTGGATTTTAGACTTTAGTCTCTGTAACTTTACAGATCTTCTTTATGCACCAAGAGCTTGTAAAACTCCAAAGAGAAAGGAAAAGTTGAAATCGCATCATATGACCCCTTTAAAAGTATCACACATTCGAACACGGCCAGAATGTGCAAGATTTGAGAGACACATCACCTTAGCACGGTAAAACATTCCATTCATAGACTTCTGGCTCCCCCACCTTCCATAGTAAAGAAAACATTGAGTACCTCCAATCTACACACAGGGTTGGTGCTTAATTCCCAGATGAATCCGGGTTTTTTTATCGAGTCGGAGTGAATGATTAAATTGATTCATTCATAAAGATGATCAAGTGTCGCCACCTGCTAGTGCAACAATGTAACTAACAGAAATTATTATTAAAAAGTCTGGTACAATTTGACAAGTCTGATACACCGAAAGTTTCAGAGAAATTATTTCAATTTTAAGAAAGATTATGAGGACAAACATGATTTCTCTTTGGAAAAAAATGTACCGATTAATCGTGCACTGTTAGACAGGAACATGTATCAAGAGTAAATAGTGTTCATTTTGATTTTGTGTTTGAAGTTTGTGCTCTCCAGGAGGTTCCCAAATTATTTTAACATTGTATAGACTTCATATTACTCAGCATCTGATTTAATATACAAATACCAAATATATCGTAACATCCACAGGCTTGTGTGCTATTTACAAAACATCTCATCTGTAATAGCGAGTAAACACAGCTCTCTGGGACTAATCTCTGTCCCTGATCCATCCTGGCTATTATATCTCTTTACCATCACTGGTAAAAATAGTACGATGACTGTAGTCAACAGTCTATTACAGCATTCACTCCCTTCACCTATCATGTCTTCAGCATAGACTGATTGCATTAGACTGTATTTATATTATATTATAAACACACACACACACACACACACACACAGAGAGAAAGAGAGAGAGAGAGAGAGAGAGAGAGTTTCTTATTTATATGCTACGTAGAAATAGTCTTGCTTTTAGCATAAGCTTTGTTCATGGCTTTTATCTGTCTATTAGTCTAGGCAATGGATGTGAGGCCGTAGTTTTTCATGTAGAACCTTTTTTTCTAGAATGCCCCTGTCTGTCTGCCAAAGCAAACTTCACAACTATTGCTATTGCTCACTTACAGGATTTGAATAAATACCAAACCTTAAGTATTAAACCTTGGCATATATAACTCATCCCACACATTTGAATGATATGCTGTAAAATGCTGTGGCTTGTTGAGGAGAGATGTGCTATTACTTCTCTAAGCAATTTGACATGTGATTTTTTGCCTGACAGACAAAAAAACAAAACAAACTGAAAATAAATAAATAAATACATTTTCTTATTGACGGAGGGACCTAAGCCATATCTAGGGACCAGAATGTCATAAACACTTAAATTTAGTTCCCCCCCCCCCACTTGTACCACCAAGTAAAAAAATACAACAG
>NW_015546079.1:194889-200759 GCF_001515605.1 Sinocyclocheilus anshuiensis
ATAGAACATGTTGCAAACAGTCATGTGCTAAAACAAGAATACTTTAGCAAACGCATAGAAACACCCTTGGCAATACCTTTGTGGCATCTCTCACATCTTGTTATGTATTTATTTATTTATATATTTCAGAAATGTAAAAATCTAGTTATTGTCTTGCCACTATCAAACTCTGTTACAGATAATACATAAAACAAACAAAATTAAATGATACATTCAACCAAAAAATAAAAAAAATATACAAATTTACTCACCCTCATATTCTAATCAACCTTAATTCTTAACTCTTTTTATTCAATGTAACACAAAAGAAGAAATGTTTAAATAATCGTCTAGCTCTTTTCCATTCCTTCACAATGGACATTCACTGAAGTATTCTAGGATGTAAAAAAAAAAAAGTAGTATCGTCTTTATCATGTGTAATTTTTATCATAAAGGTCTCCCAATTTACTTGTGCACTATATTCCAAGTCATGAGAGCTTTTGTGTGAACAGACTAAACATTTTTTAAAGACATATTATTCACACCCACTCTAGCTTTCTTTGGTGCCTTCTTGAGAGTTCATGAGGAGATAGAAAAGTCCAATTTAGCAACAAATCGTTCTTTTGAGCAGAGGTGTCCAATCCTGCTCCTGGAGGGCCACTGTCCTGTAGAGTTTAGCTCCAACACCTGAATCAGCGAATCAAGGTCTTACTAGGCATACTAGAAACTTCCAGGCAGGTGTGCTGAGGCAAGATTGAGCTAAACTCTGCAGGACACCAGTCCTCCAGGACCGAATTTGGAGACCCCTGCTTTTGAGTCTGATCTTTGAATCATTTAAATTATTAATTTAAGAATTAGACTGATCCAGTTCTCTGGATTCAGCTCACTGACTCAATGATCAGATCACCGTGGTGTAACAGCTCTCTGGAGAGGAAGTTTATCAGTGGACACATTTTGGTCAGTTCCTTACACAAAGCTCTCATATGGTTTCAGAAGACATTTTAGATGTTCGGACCACTTTTAAGATACGTTCATGGTGCTTAAAAGTTTTAGTTCCAGTTCATTGTAACTGCGTGGAAAACAGCAACCCGTATTTGTCATTTTGTACCTCAAAGTGCCGAGAAAGGTTTGAATTAACCTGAAGATCAGGTTGTATGACTGAATTAAATTTTTTGGCTGAACTATTTCTTTTATTCCACCTCTCTGTTAGTCCGGCCAATAAATCGGCTTCTCAGAATTTGATGTCCTCTCTTTTTTATTTCTCAATTTCTCCTTCAACATCACATGTTTTTAAAATGCCTTGTTCTGTCACAATCCCCCTCTCTCTCCTCCTTTCTCTGTGGCCGTCTCTCTTGCTCTTTTCTCCTCTTTCTTCAATTCTGTCTATTCTTTCCCCATCCCTCCTTCTCTCTCTCTCTCAGCATGGCCGAACAGACTTTTCATGGGATGGAATCAATGTAAGTGTTGTGAATATCATTCTTCCATTCCTTTCCTTTTGTTATTTTCCTCTGAATCACAGTCTCCTATACCCCATTCCTTCTTTTGATCAGTCTCTCTTTTGCGGTGACTTGTCGGTGTGCTCTAGTAGTTAGACTTTGTTGCAGACGTAAGTGACAAAAGACTACACTTCCCATCATGCAAATGGACAGAAATTAAGAAGCAGGCTGTTGGGAAATGTAGTTCCACACGCTCTAAACCACTTTGCTAACTTTCTACTTAACTTCTTTCATCACCTCTTTCCTTTCCATAAAATGCCACGCTCAAAATTTTGCATTTCATTTCTGCTCTGGGCCGTCTCCTGCTTCATCAAAACTATCTATTTCTTCATCTTTCCTATTTTCTGTCCCATTTTTCTCTCTTGAATGCCTTCCTTCATTTCAGTTGTCCATGGAGGACACAACCTCAATCCTCCCTCGGCTGAAGAAGCGGAACTCCAACGCCTATGGAATCGGCGCTCTGGCTAAGTCCTCTCTGACAGGTGTGTCAGGTGTGTGTCTGTCCTGTGAAATGGTAAACTGACCCCATGTTGACTCCAGACTGAGCTGGAGGAGATGGAGCCAACATGGACCCTTGTGGGATTCCCTTTTCACCTCCCGTTTCCATTTACAACACTCTCCAATGGCTCATGCCATTGGTGAATTCCAAGATCCAAATAAGAATAGATCCCTGGAAAGAAAGCGATATGCTTCCCACAATGCATTGTCATACGGCTTTTCATTTTTTCCTAAGTGGTGGTTGATGGGAGAGGCAGGTTTTTGTATGTAAAGTGCTTGTGAAGTGCGGAGATCAGTCAGTGTGTTGTCTTGTAATATTGTTGTTTCTCAGACTCCTGTATCTGTGTTTTTGTAGTACTGTTGTGTGCAGTGAAGTATATCCTTCTCTGAAAGATCCTTTTCTTCAACTTTAATAGTTCATGTTCATCATTTCATTAGATATTACCTAAGAGCTTGAGAGATCTCTGAATTATCTCTGTATGTTTGCACTAATGTACTGGTAAAAAAAAAAAGGATATATAGATTCTGTCTAAATGGCAAAGAGCAATTGATTTTTTTCTCAGTATCTTAAATAAAGGCTCCACACAGAATTTACTGGTATTCAAACAGATCGTTACAGCCTGGCTTGAGTATATCACAAACATAGCTTCACTGAATTGGAAAAGCGGAAACTAGTAAAGAAAATGCAGGAGAAAGTGTAGGCTATTATTGTGCGTAGATCTTTATTAGTGTGGAAAGACAGCAATTCCAGCAAGACAAATTCCTATCCCTTGTCACTAAAACTTGATTATTTATTTTTCCAGACCATAACCAACTACTCTAATTACTCTCCATCTCATTATGGAAGTCATTTTCATTTCCTTACCTCAAACTAAATTCTACACATACTTATCACCAACAGAAACATTATAACACAGCACATGGAGAGGTTGCGTTGGCTGTATAAATTGTAAATATTAAAGGATAATTTAAAATTTTAAATTCTTTTCATCATTTTAACAGAAACTAATTTTATTAGAATCTTACCTCATTTTATAAGTGAGAATTGTAGACCTGGAATTTTTTTTCTAGTTACGCCAAGCTCTAAAATATTTTATTGGGTAGAAATTGTCATTTTAAAAAATCTTTTAAAAAGTTTTTACCCTTAATCGTTATCCAGTAAATCACAAGACTGGAAAATTCATGTAAATTCATGCACTCTCAGTAAAAAAAAAAAAAAAAAAAAAACTTAGTTCCTGAAGTTGAAAGAGTAGCATCAAAGTGACCTTTTTATTTTTTTATTTTTTAGTACATTAAAATAAACTGACAGCTACATTCACAAGTTATTCTGCATAAAGATGTAGCATAATTGGTTACTTTTTGCTACATTATGTAAAACAATTATGTAATTTTTAATTATTGAAAATATTAATTTTGGTTATATCACGGTGATATGGCATACTTTCATATGAGGCGGACAAAGTACTCAACTCCATTACTTGAGTGAAAGTACAGATACTGCTGGTCAAATATTACTCCATTACAAGTAAAAGTTGTAAAGACAGATTTTTACTTAAGTAAAAGTACAAAAGTACTTGCTTTTAAAAGTACTTAAGTACCAAAAGTAAATTTCATTTTTTATGTCAATGCACTGTTTTATTGTTGTACGTACTAGTACTTGCAATACTTCTGAAGCAACTTAGAATACATTACACCTACTGAATACACTGACTAGCTTGTAGTATATTTGGAATAAAGAGCTTTTAGAATGTTAAAAACCTATGGGGAAAAAAACAAAACAAAACAAAAAAAATTGAACACCCCACCCCCACAAAAGCAGGATGGTAGTGAGCTCACACAGCTCTGACAGTGTGTGCACACATCTATTTGTAGCCATTCATCCACATTTGAACAGAGTGGACAGTGAAATCCTGTAAATACAGAGTGATAAGAAAGAAAGAAAAATAGTACAGATACACAAAAAGTGTACTTAAGTACAATACTCAAGTAAATGTACTTAGTTACTGTCCGCCTCTGATAATAATAATTAACGAAACTAAAACAATCACAACAGATAAAAATAAATAACGATGGGCACTTTGTAACTCAGTCTGTAAGAGTAGCTAACGGGTAATATTCAGAGGCGGACAGTAGTGAATTATTTTTACTTTACTCAAGTAAATTTAAAAAGTATCTGTAGTTTATCAGAGTGTTTTTCTTTGGAAAGCTTTTACTTCAATACATTCCAACGCATAATATCATACTTTTTACTGCACTACATTTCATAAATAAAAGTTGTTGTTTGTTTTACCTTTAATACTTAAGAATATAAAAAATTTAGTACTTTCTTGTACTCAAGTAAATCTTTGAATTACTTTTACTTGAGTAAAAGTAAGAAAGTAATAGATTTCTAATGTAATTAAGTATTAAATTATATTTAATATGAAACGTAGTGCAGTAAAAAGTACAATATTATGCTTTGGAATGTTGTGAAGTAAAGTTTTCTAAAGAAAAACACTCAAAAAAAGTACAGACATCTGAAAGTACTTTTACAGCAGAGTAAAAATACTTCACTACTGTCTGCCTCTGGTAATATTTGTAGCGCAACCTCTGAGCACATTATTCAATAGCACACTATTCCCAATTTCCATGTTACATCCACCCATATACCCCATATAGTCTCTGAGCAGGTGACCTCATACTGTAAAGCTACTTAATTTTCTTCTCTTCTCGTTTTTCCCCCCTTTCTCTCCATAATCTAAAAACCTTCTCTCGCTGCCTTCTTATGCCATCATCCACCCTCTGTCTGTCCGTCCGCATCAGGAGTGTCTCGCTCTATGAAGGACAAGGTGACAAAGCCGACAGCGATGGCCCAGGGGCGTGTGGCCCACATGATTGAGTGGCAGAACTGGGGCATGCAGACGGTGGGCGTGGGGGGCAGTGGAACGGGACGTACCTCCAGTCTGCACCTCCAACAAGAGCGCAAGCTGGAGAATGACGCATACAGCGACCTCAGTGATGGAGAGAAGGAGGCTCGCTTCACTGCAGGTGAGAGACAGAGTGTTTAACAGATAGAAAGACCTTACACAAAATCTATTGCTTAGAAATGACTGAAGACGCTCAACATTCGAAAGACCCACAATTTGGAAGTGTAACCTATAGTGGTTCAACATCTAAATTGTTGTAGGTTCAACATCTCTGTTATCAGACACTTTCACTTGTAGTCTTTATAGTACTCACATTACTCGTATTCTTTATAGTATTTCCACAGTCAGGTGACAGAAGTGTGAGAATAATTGATGGAATCCAAGTTTTTAATGTGTCCTTGAATTTGTCCATGACAGACTTTAATTTAAACATGACTGGGGAAAAAGTATCAAGGAATTATTTAGGATTAATTTCGTAAGCATATGAACAGTTAAAAATAAATATTTAAAAAAATACAAAGTTTTATTTTTATTTTAATGTATGTATGTATGTGGGTCAAAGATGTCCGCATCAAAATCAATTTACAAAATTGATTTTATGTCCATAGAAAGCACATTAAATGTAAGTAAAGTGTCTACTTTTAAGCTGGAAACCTGATACTTTTAAACTCGGGATTCTTTGATAAATAAAAAGCTAAAGATTCTTTGATAAAGTAAAGAACAGCATCTATTTAAAATAGTTTTTTTGTTAACAGTGTAAAAATATTTTCAAGTAAAAAATATTACTGACCCCAAACTATTGAACGATAGAGTGTATTTTAATCTATATAAATCGTCTCGGTTACTTGTGTAACCCTCGTTCCCTATAGGAGGGAACGGAGACGTTACGTCAGTCGTGACTGACGAATTGGGATCTTGCCCGAGAGCCCAATCACCTTCGAGTGTTAACTAAACAAGCCAATGACAGTTGGCGTGCGTGTTTCGCCACGCG
>NW_015546079.1:200872-201112 GCF_001515605.1 Sinocyclocheilus anshuiensis
CAAAAGTGACCGAGGCCAATGCGGTGAGGAGCACTGTCTTCAACGACAGAAACTTAAGCTCTACTGACTGCAGAGTCGAGCCTCAGGGCTCCTCCTTCAAGGCCGTCACGACCGAGGGGAGATCCCAAGAGGGTAACAGGTGAGAAACCTGATGACCAAGTCGTGCTTCCCCAAAGACTTACCGTCTACTGCCTCGTGATGTGCGGCAATGGCGGCAACATACACCTTAAGGGGGGAGAG
>NW_015546079.1:203081-203515 GCF_001515605.1 Sinocyclocheilus anshuiensis
GATTCTCCACCCGGCCCTCCTCCGGGGGAAGGAGTGGTGCGGTCACCATCTCCTGAAGAGCAGGATCCAAGGGCTCCGGGTCGCCCGTCTCAGGGATGCGGCCTGCCCTGGCGCTTCACGGGCTTGGCAGGAGCGGAGGCGGGTTGCGCCGGGTGGGTTGCCCTCGGCGACGAGCAGACAGAGGGCTGCAGCCAGCGGTGTGGTGGCTACAGCAGCAGACCGCCGGGGCAGGATGTGTCGAAACGTCTCCGTCTGCTTCTCCGCGGCGGAGAACTGTTGGGCAAAGCCCTCCACCGCTTCGCCGAATAGGCTGGCCTGGGAGATCGGGGAGTCGAGGAAGCGATGCTTGTCGGCCTCCCTCATATCCGCCAAGGTCAGCCATAGGTGGCGCTCCTGGACCACCAATGTGGACATCGTCTGACCCAGGGCCCGCG
>NW_015546079.1:203582-218346 GCF_001515605.1 Sinocyclocheilus anshuiensis
CGGGGCATGGCAAGGGGGATACCCCCCCGTTTAATTAGGAGGTATCTAGACCGCAACATCGCGATGGTCATGTTCCCGCACTGAGAACATGACTCATCCACGAGCGCTGCTTCAGCGTGCTGAAAGCCCAAGCACGAGACACAGCGATCGTGACCGTCAGATGAAGCCAGGAAACGACCACATCCAGAAACGCACGAGCGGGAAGCCATCTTTAAAAAGACGCCCGTCGCTCGTGGAGCTCTTTTAGAATTTGCTCTTTTAGAAAGGAAAAACACTCTTTTAGAGAGAGCGCTGAAGCGCCCAGGGGAGGTCGCGGCGGGACCGCAGAATGGAAGCTGCAGCTCGCCGAGGTTTCAGCAGCCTGGATGGCAACCCCCGCTGACACGCCGTAACACCAACGCCAGCTGTTTTCCAAACACTCGCGGAGATTCGTCTTGTAGAAGGCTCGGCTCCAAAGCGAAAAGCTGATGTGCGTTTGCACGCGCGCTCCTTTTATACCCGCGCTGCAGGGCGGGGTGCGCGTGGCGAAACACGCACGCCAACTGTCATTGGCTTGTTTAGTTAACACTCGAAGGTGATTGGGCTCTCAGGCGAGATCCCAATTCGTCAGTCACAACTGACGTAACGTCGAACGTGACTGACTGAAAGGGAACATTATATATGGTCCAAACACAGGTGGTTTTAGTGGTTGAGGGTCAAATTAATATTAGTCACAAACATATTCCATAATTAGCCAATAACACCGTTACATTCAGAAGTTGAATAGCAATAGCATCAAAATACAAACAAGTATGAATACACAAATTATGTATTCATAAATGTAACTGTCCTGTTCTCACTTAAACTTTCTTATTCTTTCTTTAAAACTTAGCTACAGAAGGACGTTTTGATGTGGTTTTATGGCCAACAATAAACAATGTAATCCTGAATTTGTCAGGTGTGCTTCAGCAGTTTGCAATCTCTGAGGCGACGCTGCTGGCCTGGAGCTCTATGGACGGCGAGAGCACAAGCGTTGGATCTAATCAGGGAAGCATAGCCCACCTGAGCGAGGCCAACCAGGAAAGCATCTCCAGCCGAGGTACTGACTACATTTCCCAGCATGCACCTGCAAGCTCAGAGAATTACTGTACCTCTTCCTACTGCGCTTTAGGCTGGAAATTTAGGAATAAAATCAATTTAGCAACAGAACTTCCGTCTCACAGTGTGAGCTCTGATGAGTGCTGCAATTATTCAGGCAACGTGCTGTCATAAACCACAATTAAACACATTCTCTCAACAACTTAGCTCATCTTTCCTTCTCAGCTCAAAGAATATGTGAAGAAGATATGGCTGAAATCCATGACTAATTCCATAACGACTGAAAAATTAGACATTTTCTTTTGTTTTCCTTTATTTATTTAGTCCAATGCTAAGAGGTTTCTCTAAGAAGAAAGCTTTCCATTGAAAGCCCCCTAGAGTGAGGGTGGGATTGCTATATTGCATTCGGAATGCAGTGCACATAGGGTTTTGAATAAATGAATACCTATAGGTCAGGGACCCGTGACTCTCAGGAGAACAAGAACTAATCCACTGAACAGTTCAGTACAGCCTTACAGACTCACATGAGAGCTCAGAACAACCAAAGCCATCTGCATGCCAAATGACAACATCATTTATGCTAAGGATTTAGCATAAATCAAAAATCTAAACCTCATTTTGCTTAATGAAGTACTGATTAGATGATCACCTCAACCAAATGTTTTTTTTTAATGAGGAAAGGTATAAAAACCACTGCTGTGGTCATCACTATCCTCGTGCAGTAGGACCAGCTGGATGGCAAAAACAGTGTTAGTAGCAACTCAAAAGTATTTGCAATCAAATAATAACTATTGACCATGCCAAAGGAGTTGAAAAGAAAAGTTGAGTGAGGAAAATAAGGGTTCAATTCTGGCTTTACTGGATACAGAGGGATACAGTAAGCATCAGGTTGCTTACATCCTTAAAATTTTAAAGACAGTGATTCATAAGAACAAGGTCAAGCTGTAGACATTAGGGACAACAAAGCTACAGACGGGAGAGGGTGAAAATGACTCTCCACTGTTGACCGCCAAATCATTTGAATGTCATTCAACAACTGTAGGACGACATCAAGTGTCCTAAAAAGAATGGCAAACGGCAGCTGGGGTGAAGTGCACAGCAAGGACGGTTGAAAACAGGGCTGAAAAGCTAGAAAAAAGCCCTTCATCAATGAGAAGCAAAGAAGAGCTAGGCTGAGGTTTGCAAAAGACCATGAGGACGGTTGAAAACAGGGCTGAAAAGCTAGAAAAAAAGCCCTTCATCAATGAGAAGCAAAGAAGAGCTAGGCTGAGGTTTGCAAAAGACCATAAGGACTGAACCGTAGAGGTTTGGAGTGAGGTCATCTTCTTTGATGAGTCCAATTTTCAGCTTTGCCCAACACCTGGTCGTCTAATGGTTAAACGGAGACCTGGAGAGGCCTACAAGCCACAGTGTCTCGCACCCACTGTGAAATTTGGTGGAGGATCTGTGATGATCTGGGGGTGCTTCAGCAAGGCTGGAATCAGGCACATTTGTCTTTGTGAAAGGCGCACGAATCAAGCCATGTACAAGGTTGCCCTAGAAGTAAACTTCCTTCTGCTCTGACAATGTTACCCAACTCTGAGGACTGGTTTTTCCAGCAGGACAACGCTCCCTGACACACAGCCAGGTCAATCAAAGTGTGGATGGAGGACCTCCAGATCAAGACCCTGTAGCATTGCCAGCCCAATCTCCAGACCTGAACCCCACTGAAAACCTCTAGAATGTGATCAAGAGGAAGATGGATGATCACCAGCCATCAAACAAAGCCGAGCTGCTTGAATGTTTGCGCCAGAAGTGGTATAAAGTCACCCAACATCAATGTGAAAGACTGGTGGAGAGCAGGCCAAGATGCATGAAAGCCCTGACTGAAAATCAAGGTTATTCCACCAAATTTCGGAACTCTTACTAAGTTAAAACATTAGTATTTTGTTGTTTAAAAATGAATATGAATTTGTTTTCTTTGCATTAATCGAGGTCTGAAAACACTGCATCTTTTTTGACCAGTTATTTTGACCAGTTGTCATTTTCCGCAAATAAATACTCTAAATGACAATTTGTTTATTTGGAATTTGGGAGAAATGTTGTCCAGAGAAACCGATAATTTTGCAGTGGTCTCTTAATTTTTTCTTTCCTGTCACTTTTGATCAATTTAATGCATCTTTGCTGAATAAAAGTTGAAATTTCTTTAAAAATATATTCTATTCTATTCTATCAAAAAGTATTACTAAAAAAATATTAACATATTATTAACATCAAACTTTTGAAAAGTTCAAACTTTTCAACTGTATCACTTTGGATAAAAGCATATGAATATGAATAAATGTAAATGTACATTACAGTGAAAAGTACTGATAAAAATTTAAAACAAATAAATGACTTTTTGTTTCCCAAAATGTGTGTGCTACTTGTATTTATGCTTATTAGTTTTATAGTATTGCATCATTCCTCTTGAATCACTTGTAATGAAATCATTTGTGAGTCAAGTTGTTTGCTGTAGAGCACAAATCAGTTATTTATGGGGTTTCATTCCAATTAGGATGCTGCCATAGGTCTATAGAGAGAAAAAGGGCAAGAGAAGAATAAACTCAGTGGGCAGTCTATGTACAAGTGAGTGTTATGCTACATTACAAAGCCATTTCCTCGGTAAATAAAGCATCTCATTTCTGCCCTGCCGGAGGGCTGAAATGAGTGAACACTCATTTTTATTTTACAATGATGGCCGTGGGGTATACTGAGGCAAGAGATTTCACAGACAGAAATAGAATGTGCAGTTATTATTATTCAACATTGTTTTATAATCGGATATAATTTAGAAAATATCGTGCCGTTGCATGCAGATGAGGCTGAAAAGTCACAGAATTTGGCTCAAAATGAAAATAATGGAAATTTTGAGGCTTTGTTATGGATGTGGGATCAAATATATTAACATCTGCACATTGTGTCCAATCAAAGCATCATAAAAGTCTTTTTAAGAGCTATGACTATGACATAAAAGTGAATCTAAAAGCAGCCAACATGTCAAATAATATCATTTATTTGACTTCTTTGATTTAATTTGACAACCCTTTATTTGTTTTACTAAAGAATATTTTCCTTTGAAGACTTTAGTTCGTACCTAATCCATATGCAAGACGCTGATCAATAATAATTGTTTATGGCTCTCTGGAATACTTGATTCTGATTGGTTTTGGTAATGTATTTCCTTCATACTGTAACTGTGTTAGTTTAATTTCTCTCATGTTACTCTGGGTTCTCTTTCATCTAACATAATGAAAGAATTTCAACTCAGATCAATATTTCATGTCCATTTATTTATTTATTTGGTAAGTAGCCATATAATAATCACCAGACGACAACTCAGATCAGCACAGGCTGTGAGGAAAATGATCTGAGATTTAGAACTAGGATAAAATATACAGAATGTTACCCTTGAAGTTTGTAATATTTTCTTTCTTTTTCTCTGTCTCTTTCAGACCAGATAGTGCACCATTCTTCTGCAGAGGTGTGGCCTCACAATTACGTCTCCCAGGGTCTTTATTGCCTTTCTTCCTCTGATGCTTGGGAGCCAATTAGTAATGAACAGTCAGGTGTGGCCTCTCCTGCCACCGGTTCATATGTCATGGCTGTCGGGACTGAGGGAGGATATGACCCAAATTCAGCAGCTCACTTCCTGTCACAACAGCAACAGCAGCAGCAGTATCAGAACCAGTTTCAGCAGATCCAGCACCTGCACCAGATCCATCAATACCAGCAGCAACAGCTCCTGCAGTATCAACAACAGCAACAGGTGAGTGAGAACACTACAACTCCCATAAGCCCCTGCAACAATAACAGGTGCTTTACAGGTGAGTCATAAAGCTACAAATCCCATAAGGCCTGTTTCAGACTGCATGTGTAAGCAGTGCGTGAGCTGTGCATTTTTATTTCATCACCCACATTAACAGATCTATTCATTTATTTAAAAGTGCAATTCAGTGACTTGCACCTCCTCTATGATCAGAATGTTTGTAATCCTGAATTCAAATTCATTTTGATTTTTTTATGGGCATGAAGTCAAAAATGTTAGTGTGACACAAGTGTCCAGATATCATAATAAATAAATAAGATTTAAGATCAGTTCTTGAAAAGAAACCATTCAGTTGTTTGACATATTCTTTTATTCTTTTTTTCTTAGAAAAATAAATAAATAAAATATGAAATAATGGTTTAAAAAAGAAGAAAAAATAAAAAGAAAAAATGGTAACACTTTACGATAAGGTCTTATTAGTTATTTAGTTAATTAACTTTAACTTTAAAGGATTTTTTAATCTTTATTAACATTAGTTAATAAAAATAACACTGTTTATTGTTAGTTAATATTAGCTCACGTTCATTAAATAATATTAACAGATACAACTTTTAATTTTAATTAAACATAAACTAAGATGAATTAATCTTTAAAAAGGTTAATAATCTTCAAAACGATGAATAAATCTTATTTGTTAACGGTAGTTAATTAACTAACAAAAAGCAATACACGTTACTGTATTTTTTTAATCTTTATTAACATTAGTTTAATCAAAAACAACATTGTTTATTGTTATTTCATATTAGCTCATGTTCATTAAATAATATTAACGTATACAACTTAATTTGAACAATTTATTAGTAAATGTTGAAATTAACATGAATAATAAATCTTAAATAAAATATTTTTCATTGTTAACTAATGTTAACAACCGGAACCTTAATGTAAAATATTATTGGAAAAATGTTAATAAAACTCGCAATAATCATTTTATAATTTATGGCCATTATGAAATTCTCAACTCACATTATTTTGAGAATAATAGAAATCACATTATTTTTTGTACAAAGCTTTTTTATGTAGCAGAATCTCTGCATCATCATCTCCTGTAATAGTAACAGAGTTGTCATAAAATGTATCTTCCATATGCCATGTGCTGCAACAGATCTTATGCTAGTATCAACAACAGGTGAGTTACAAAACTGCCATTTCAATTAGCATCTACTGCAACGACATCTCTTGCTCTGCTGACTGCAGCATCATGTTGGGGTTGAACAGCACAGGTCCCAGTGGCCATTTCAACAGCAGCACCAGGATCGGCAGTAAAAACTCAATCAGGTTCCATCATTCAGCCTTTAACTGGAAGCCATTGATCGTCACAATAATTGAGGTCTCACTGGATCAAATGGGGAATTAAACACTACAAATCCTATCAGTAACACAATAGAGCACAAGTCGGGTTCTAAAAGTAAATAAAAAAATTTACTAAAAAATAAAAAAAATTATGTATAAACGTTTCAAGACCTACCATGAGCTCTGTGACTGCAAAATGATGATATATGCTTCCGTAGAAGGCATTGTTCACTGTGATTTCAGCTTGATGTTTGATGTTTTTGCCAAAAATGTGCAGCAGTGATTGCCCATTCCCATGAAACATTGCAAATAAAACATCTATTTGTATAAGATGGGGTAAGAAAAAACTAAATTGTCGGATGAAATAGATGGATGGATGGATGGATGGATGGATGGATGGATGGATAGATAGATAGATAGATAGATAGATAGATAGATAGATAGATAGATAGATGATATAATTGTTTTTGCTTTAAGCATAAACCTCACTAAATTTGTTTACTTTTAACTGAAAATTGTCAAATTAAACTCAAGTAAAAGCATTAAAGCATGTTTAGATACTTTTATTTGAAAATGACAAAACTGTACAGTAAGAATGTTTTCTAAATATATGATGATACAGTATAAACATTGTATATGTGTTTGCTTTATAGCAAATATATTATCTAATTAAACTACTGACATATGATCATTATATATACTATAATTTCTGATCAGTTATTGCTATTGTTTTATGAGATGCTTAGTTCATTGCTTATAATATTTTTTAATAAATATGCAAATTTATTTATTTATTTTGTTTAAATCAAAGTTTGTAATTTTGGTTGCTGGTTGGTTTGGTTCATGTGAATTTTTTGGAATGGATAACATGAATGGGAAAAAGAGGCAGCTGAAAGAGTGGCTTGCGCTCTGTTACCGCAATGGAAACTTGAGCTTTTTTTCGGTCTATTTGCAGATCTTGGAGCAAAGACTACAGAGTGCCACTCAGTCTTTACAAGCTACTCCCAACAGCACCATCCACAGCCTGCCTCCCCTCACTCACCCGCCATTAGTGGATCTGTGGGGGGCAGTGCAGACAGAGGCCTATCAGGCAGACATGGTGGGCTACATGGGTATGCCTGTAGCAGTAGATGGAAATCTAACAGCCCCCTCAGAGGAGGTGACGACAGATCACTCACCTTTACTGGAAGCCCAGGAGGAGGAAGAGATCAAAGTGAGTTAATAATAATAATAATAATAAAATAAAACGTGCAGGGGCACTTAAATGACACTTAAGCCAAATATCTGAATGTTTTTGCACTAAAAACAAAATATCAAGTGATATCTGCTAGACTTTTTCTCAAAACTAACTTTTCTAGAAATCTCTTGACCAACTGGTCCCAGCATAATTGTTAGTGTATGTATGAAGTCAGCAATCTCAAGTTTACGCAGACGTCATAACAGAGTAACCACAGGTGTAGTTCATCACATTAACTATGAACATAATCCACTTACAATTGACAACTACACTGAGTCTAAAATCAGTGATGGTGTGGTTAATTAAAACGATCAAAAGAAGTTTTTGTTCATTGCAATAAACCTCCAATAATCTCCAATAAAAGAGCTTTGTGCTTCTGATAGGAAACAAAGCCTCATCTTTCAAATTCTGTCCATTCTATCATGAAATTCAAACAATGAATGCAGCTTTGATGCTTTTAAATGTGTCGAGACAGAACGCTGTAGTGCCACAGTTCAAGCGGCAGCGTCTCTTCAACTTTAATACAAGTTATGGCATGAAATAAACATGAATAGAACAGCATCTCAACAGACAGTTAATATGAAAACATTTTTTTTTTTTTAAATGCTATTTCTGTCAGCAGCTAGAAAATGAGAAGTTTTCTATAACTCCTCTCACTGTTGGAATCAGGTATGAGTCACAGTTTAAATCAGTTCTTACAGCTACAGTGTGCAACTTTTCTAGTGCTGAAGTGTGTAATTTCTGTGCCAGCAGCATCACCAAAAGAAACTGCAAAAATAATGACTGTTTCAGACAGGTTTTTTTAAAACTCCCCCCTGCTGTTATTGGTCAGGCCAATGGATAATCCCGCCCCAACAACAATCAACAATCAGTGCCGTTTTTTAATAATGCGCATGTGCATAAATGTGTAAGGGAACCTATTAATACTTCACCATTCACCTGTGAGTGACATCAATAACAGCAGGCCTATGTTGTTGAACCAGCATGGTTCAAATAATGGAAGTACGACCATGTTACTACAGTTTCGTCATGCTTGGGAGCCAATTAGTAATGAACAGTCAGGTGTGGCCTCTCCTGCCACCGGTTCATATGTCATGGCTGTCGGGACTGAGGGAGGATATGACCCAAATTCAGCAGCTCACTTCCTGTCACAACAGCAACAGCAGCAGCAGTATCAGAACCAGTTTCAGCAGATCCAGCACCTGCACCAGATCCATCAATACCAGCAGCAACAGCTCCTGCAGTATCAACAACAGCAACAGGTGAGTGAGAACACTACAACTCCCATAAGCCCCTGCAACAATAACAGGTGCTTTACAGGTTAGTCATAAAGCTACAAATCCCATAAGGCCTGTTTCAGACTGCATGTGTAAGCAGTGCGTGAGCTGTGCATTTTTATTTCATCACCCACATTAACAGATCTATTCATTTATTTAAAAGTGCAATTCAGTGACTTGCACCTCCTCTATGATCAGAATGTTTGTAATCCTGAATTCAAATTCATTTTGATTTTTTTATGGGCATGAAGTCAAAAATGTTAGTGTGACACAAGTGTCCAGATATCATAATAAATAAATAAGATTTAAGATCAGTTCTTGAAAAGAAACCATTCAGTTGTTTGACATATTCTTTTATTCTTTTTTTCTTAGAAAAATAAATAAATAAAATATGAAATAATGGTTTAAAAAAGAAGAAAAAATAAAAAGAAAAAATGGTAACACTTTACGATAAGGTCTTATTAGTTATTTAGTTAATTAACTTTAACTTTAAAGGATTTTTTAATCTTTATTAACATTAGTTAATAAAAATAACACTGTTTATTGTTAGTTAATATTAGCTCACGTTCATTAAATAATATTAACAGATACAACTTTTAATTTTAATTAAACATAAACTAAGATGAATTAATCTTTAAAAAGGTTAATAATCTTCAAAACGATGAATAAATCTTATTTGTTAACGGTAGTTAATTAACTAACAAAAAGCAATACACGTTACTGTATTTTTTTAATCTTTATTAACATTAGTTTAATCAAAAACAACATTGTTTATTGTTATTTCATATTAGCTCATGTTCATTAAATAATATTAACGTATACAACTTAATTTGAACAATTTATTAGTAAATGTTGAAATTAACATGAATAATAAATCTTAAATAAAATATTTTTCATTGTTAACTAATGTTAACAACCGGAACCTTAATGTAAAATATTATTGGAAAAATGTTAATAAAACTCGCAATAATCATTTTATAATTTATGGCCATTATGAAATTCTCAACTCACATTATTTTGAGAATAATAGAAATCACATTATTTTTTGTACAAAGCTTTTTTATGTAGCAGAATCTCTGCATCATCATCTCCTGTAATAGTAACAGAGTTGTCATAAAATGTATCTTCCATATGCCATGTGCTGCAACAGATCTTATGCTAGTATCAACAACAGGTGAGTTACAAAACTGCCATTTCAATTAGCATCTACTGCAACGACATCTCTTGCTCTGCTGACTGCAGCATCATGTTGGGGTTGAACAGCACAGGTCCCAGTGGCCATTTCAACAGCAGCACCAGGATCGGCAGTAAAAACTCAATCAGGTTCCATCATTCAGCCTTTAACTGGAAGCCATTGATCGTCACAATAATTGAGGTCTCACTGGATCAAATGGGGAATTAAACACTACAAATCCTATCAGTAACACAATAGAGCACAAGTCGGGTTCTAAAAGTAAATAAAAAAATTTACTAAAAAATAAAAAAAATTATGTATAAACGTTTCAAGACCTACCATGAGCTCTGTGACTGCAAAATGATGATATATGCTTCCGTAGAAGGCATTGTTCACTGTGATTTCAGCTTGATGTTTGATGTTTTTGCCAAAAATGTGCAGCAGTGATTGCCCATTCCCATGAAACATTGCAAATAAAACATCTATTTGTATAAGATGGGGTAAGAAAAAACTAAATTGTCGGATGAAATAGATGGATGGATGGATGGATGGATGGATGGATGGATGGATAGATAGATAGATAGATAGATAGATAGATGATATAATTGTTTTTGCTTTAAGCATAAACCTCACTAAATTTGTTTACTTTTAACTGAAAATTGTCAAATTAAACTCAAGTAAAAGCATTAAAGCATGTTTAGATACTTTTATTTGAAAATGACAAAACTGTACAGTAAGAATGTTTTCTAAATATATGATGATACAGTATAAACATTGTATATGTGTTTGCTTTATAGCAAATATATTATCTAATTAAACTACTGACATATGATCATTATATATACTATAATTTCTGATCAGTTATTGCTATTGTTTTATGAGATGCTTAGTTCATTGCTTATAATATTTTTTAATAAATATGCAAATTTATTTATTTATTTTGTTTAAATCAAAGTTTGTAATTTTGGTTGCTGGTTGGTTTGGTTCATGTGAATTTTTTGGAATGGATAACATGAATGGGAAAAAGAGGCAGCTGAAAGAGTGGCTTGCGCTCTGTTACCGCAATGGAAACTTGAGCTTTTTTTCGGTCTATTTGCAGATCTTGGAGCAAAGACTACAGAGTGCCACTCAGTCTTTACAAGCTACTCCCAACAGCACCATCCACAGCCTGCCTCCCCTCACTCACCCGCCATTAGTGGATCTGTGGGGGGCAGTGCAGACAGAGGCCTATCAGGCAGACATGGTGGGCTACATGGGTATGCCTGTAGCAGTAGATGGAAATCTAACAGCCCCCTCAGAGGAGGTGACGACAGATCACTCACCTTTACTGGAAGCCCAGGAGGAGGAAGAGATCAAAGTGAGTTAATAATAATAATAATAATAAAATAAAACGTGCAGGGGCACTTAAATGACACTTAAGCCAAATATCTGAATGTTTTTGCACTAAAAACAAAATATCAAGTGATATCTGCTAGACTTTTTCTCAAAACTAACTTTTCTAGAAATCTCTTGACCAACTGGTCCCAGCATAATTGTTAGTGTATGTATGAAGTCAGCAATCTCAAGTTTACGCAGACGTCATAACAGAGTAACCACAGGTGTAGTTCATCACATTAACTATGAACATAATCCACTTACAATTGACAACTACACTGAGTCTAAAATCAGTGATGGTGTGGTTAATTAAAACGATCAAAAGAAGTTTTTGTTCATTGCAATAAACCTCCAATAATCTCCAATAAAAGAGCTTTGTGCTTCTGATAGGAAACAAAGCCTCATCTTTCAAATTCTGTCCATTCTATCATGAAATTCAAACAATGAATGCAGCTTTGATGCTTTTAAATGTGTCGAGACAGAACGCTGTAGTGCCACAGTTCAAGCGGCAGCGTCTCTTCAACTTTAATACAAGTTATGGCATGAAATAAACATGAATAGAACAGCATCTCAACAGACAGTTAATATGAAAACATTTTTTTTTTTTTAAATGCTATTTCTGTCAGCAGCTAGAAAATGAGAAGTTTTCTATAACTCCTCTCACTGTTGGAATCAGGTATGAGTCACAGTTTAAATCAGTTCTTACAGCTACAGTGTGCAACTTTTCTAGTGCTGAAGTGTGTAATTTCTGTGCCAGCAGCATCACCAAAAGAAACTGCAAAAATAATGACTGTTTCAGACAGGTTTTTTTAAAACTCCCCCCTGCTGTTATTGGTCAGGCCAATGGATAATCCCGCCCCAACAACAATCAACAATCAGTGCCGTTTTTTAATAATGCGCATGTGCATAAATGTGTAAGGGAACCTATTAATACTTCACCATTCACCTGTGAGTGACATCAATAACAGCAGGCCTATGTTGTTGAACCAGCATGGTTCAAATAATGGAAGTACGACCATGTTACTACAGTTTCGTCATGACTAGCTAGTTAACATCTCCAACAAGGCATCATACGGTAGTTAAACAACAAGTTACATAGTTGTATTGGAAATGCATTCCTGGTTGGGTAGATCACACAAAACATTTTTGATGGCGCTACAAAGTTTACACATTTCATGAGAAACAACTTATAAATGACTTAACTGAACTACGGCAAGTGTCGCTAAAACAACTTTCAACAATGATCTGTTTATTTGAGTCCCAAATGTTATATGTTAAATGTTATCCCAACACAAAACCTGTTCAAGTCTCATTCCAGCCACTAAACAAAATTACAAAACAAATGTTTTGAAAGTTGTTTTGTGAATTTGTTTAGTGCCACTGTTGGCACAGAAATTACACACTGCAGCTGTAAACAGGAAATGACATGTACCCAGTCTAACATCCAGCCTCTTTTCCAGGAGGAAGAGGTAACGTTATGTATGGAACCAGAACCAGTAACATTAATTCCATCTCCAGTAACGCAGGAAGTGACCTCGACGGGAGGAAGCAGTCCAGGCCAAGCCCCTGGAGAATTCAGCACAGAGCGCAAGGCGTTTGATGTCTCACCATCTGTAATTGAAGAGCTTGAGGAAAAGGAGGAGTCAGAATCATCATCTGTAGACGTCACAGCAACCAACTAAGTGGCCAGCATGAGACTTAAGCTGGTTAGACATTTCAATCAGCATAATCAAACAATACCAACTCCTATTTCAGGAATCAAACACCATTGTGATGGAATTCAAGTGACTGCTTGAACCCAACATGGAAAAGTGGATGTCTGAAAAAGGAAGGCACAGAATGGGAATGACAAATCCTTGGAACTGGGAAAGGAGAGAAGGAGGAATACTCACCGTGTTTGGAATGGAGTGATAGAGTTGGAGGTATGTAATTCAGGACGATGAATATGAAGAACATTCGCTTAAATATGTGCATGCTTTTACAAGGAGTGTTGGCACTCATTATTCAAAATAAAGAAACTATAGTTAATAAACCATAATGATTATAATAATACTATTATTTTATAAGAAAACGACAACAAAAAATAAATATACAATTGTAAAATAGACAGTAAACACAAGCTTTTTCAACCCATGCCCTTCAGAACATCAGTTCCCACAAAGACACTTATCATAAGAGATCACATACACTCAATACAACACAAATTCTCTCTTTTCCTCTTCGGTTTCCGCCCTGTATACTTCCAAACACACCCCTTTATATGTAAAAGACTGGATTTGGCTGTTTATGTCACTGTTGGGAGAAACACAGGTTCAATACAGAAGTTTCTGTGGTGTAAAACATAAAAATCAATTAACTGAAACCAACCACTCATCTATACAGTTCTGTCGGCTGTTTATTCAATATGTACGGTATTCAGACCCTCATAAACTCAAGCAAATAGATTCAAAAAGTTTGGAGTCAGTACGATTTTTTCAATGTTTTTGGAAGAACCCTCTTTTCACCAGGGCTGCATTATTTGATCAAAAATGCAATATAAAAACAGTAATATTATGAAGTATTATTACAATATAACATAACTGTTTCTATTTTAGTATTTTTCTAAATTGTATTTTATTCCTGTGATGGCAAAGCTGAATTTTCAGCAGCCATTACTCCAGTCTTCAGTGTCACATGATCTGTCAAAATCATTCAAAATCATTATCAATCTTGAAAACAGTTGTGCTGCTTATTATTTTTGTGGAAACCGTGATAGATAGATAATGAATAAGAAAGTTCAAAACAACAGCATTTATTTTCAATAGAAATCTCATAGATATGTCTTTAGTGTTACTTTGGATCAATTTAATGCATCTTTGCTTAATAAAATAATTCATTTCTTTCAAAAAACTTACTGACCCCAAACTTTTCAATGGTAGTGTAAAAACACAAATATATACACCTATACCTGTGATGTTCTCTCATACTGCCATACAAAGGAGAAATGCAGTAACTACAGCAAAACTAGAACTGAGAAAAATTCAATTGGTTGATTTATTGACTGATTTGATTTTCAATTTTAATACTGTTTTGGCTTTGTATGGCAGCATAGCAACGTTTACTCTTCTTAAATTAAGCTAATTATACTGATTAAATCGCCCAAACTCTTACAGACAGCTTTTAACATTTTTAGATTTTATTTGCCACATAATTAGACCCATTATTATTTAGCATTTATTTTAATTTATTTTATATTTCATTTATTTATTTTTAGTTAATTTTTGTAGTAGTAATATGAACTTTTTCACGCGCACACATACTCACGGATATATTTCATACTGGACTGTAACATAGCGTGCTTCCCTCTCTGTGTGTCATTTGGCATGCATGATGTTTGTCAGTGTACTCTGGAGTCCTATACAAAATTGTATAGATATTTGCACTGGACCTCAGTACTCTGAGCTGAGCTTGAGACTGACTCTGTGAGATCTGTGTGTTTAGTGACT
>NW_015546079.1:218602-223625 GCF_001515605.1 Sinocyclocheilus anshuiensis
ACGAGCCCTTCTCTAACTTTTCAGCCTTTTTTCTGAAGTACAATCCATCGATCCCTCATTATTCGGGCCAGTCACACACCTCCATCACGTAAGGCTAGCGCTGTGCATGTGAAAGCGCTTTCAATGTCCACTCTTTTTTGCACTCGCATTGGTTGTTGGGAGAAGGACATATGCCTTTTAGATTGAAAATTGTTTTATGAGACAAAAAGTCACTTCCCCCTGAACTTGAGTTCTGATCCCAGATTTCTCATTTTCTTTTAATCACATGGAAATTTTTGTTTTTGCTCTGGTTTAGTCAAACATTGGCTTCAGGATGGTTTTGAAATATCTAGATTAAATGAACTCTGATCAAATTATTTGTTATTAGCTTGTTTTCATGATAAATGACAACTGAGAGGAAAAAGATGGATAGGTGATGCCTCATAACCTCAAATTACAAAAATAGAAGAATACTACAGTAAACATTTTTGTCAGAACAGTCCTGTTGGCGACTCGTACATGTACTTATTGTTACACTTGCAGGACCAGTTCTTGATGACTACTTTATTTTTATAATAAAGCATGTCGTAATTTCTGTTCCAAAATATGTATTCCATTGCCTACAGTTCTTTTCACTATCTATCAAGGGAAGAATAGAACAGGACCTGGATTGACATGCTGTAAATATCCTTTACCAAGATAACAAGGGAAAATGTTTCCGCAGAATGAGAATGGAAATGGACTTTGATTCGAGTTCAATGAACAACTCAGGCCATTTGGAATTTCGAACTGCACAGACGTCTTCCTGATTCTCATGGTCACTGATTATACAGTAACTATGATGCTACAAATTTTGCATTGACTGTGTATTTGTTCGTAAACGAACATGAAGCATATGCGTCCCAAAGTAGGAGCAGACGTCCGGTTCAGAAACAGAAGTAACTACATCATCCTGCATTGTGATGTCATGCATGATTCACTAAGGATTTAAACAAAAAAAAAAATAGAAAAAAGAAAACAATGTCTACCAGTTATTACGACGGTTTCTTTGGAGGACACACGGTTCACCTTTGATGATTGTGTGTAATACAAACTTGAGAAGAAGAAATAGCATTAATAGCTATATGAAGTGTATTGACTTGAATTAATTGATTTATTGACTGATTCTTTATGCAATGTTGGGACAATGTTTATTTTTCTACAGAATTGTGTGCACTCCCTCCTGCATATTTTGGGGTACATATTATTTCACTGCTGGGCTCCTGAGGAGGCTCTGACAGATTTTTGTGTACAGTATTTGTGTACCTTTTGTGACTGAAAAAAAATCATACACACTTTCTTAAACATCTTGTTGTATGTCATAAGGTTAATGTTTTAATATAATGTTTTATACTAGCCTGTATAACAATACATAACAACAGAGTCTACATCATTGCATAAACCAACCGTAAAACTGAAACATAACTGTTATATTTTTATTCGGTGTCATAAGTTCTTATATTACGTGAAGCATACAGAACTCCAAAAGTTGCTCACATGAAATAATATGTGCCCATTTATTTATTTAAGAATTATATAGGGGAGGGATTTAACTTTGCAGCCTGTATGATATCTATTTGTTATTTTCAGATAAATGCACCTTTGGTTGTAATGGTATCGCTTTGGCTTGGTGAGAATATTTCAGACATGTAATCATTCACCTTCCTTCATTTTTTTTTGAATCATGAAGCAAAATGATGTCAAACATAAACGTTTCCTTTATCTTCAAGTATGTTCAGGTGATCAAGTAATTAGGAGATTCTGACTGTGACAAAAGTCACTGCAGAACTCGTTAAGGATTATGAACTTGAAATTTGATTGCGCTCATATTTGTCAGGTATTGAGCCCGGGAAGTCACCTGTAAGAGACTTCTGCAATCCGTTCCCAAAGATTTTGCAGATCCGTGGGAATGGATTGTGAAACTGAGGCCACAGATTTGTGTCTTGTGTTTATTTGATTTCATTCATTCGTTTGTTTTTGTTTGTCCGCCTCATCTCACGATTACTTTAAGCCTGTCTTGGCATCGTGCAGATTACTAAAACCGGTGCTAATTTTGTGTATCTTTATCACATCGCAGACTCATTCTTATTTTATAAAAAAGCAACTGGTGCCATCTTGCATTTCAGTTATCGAATTGGATTGAAAATAACCTCAGAGTACTTCAATTTTACTGTAAAGTTGTAGCAGTGTTAGTCTTGTTGCTTAGCCGATTGTTTTGTAGTGGACTATCGGAACATGAAAACAAGTCACCAGTGTTTCTTAGTAAGAAATACATAGGTTTTAATAACTGTCACACACATTTTTCAACATAGACGTGAAAGTGCACGATCCAAACTTAAATTTTTATAATTCATGAACGAAAACATTTTGTAACATGATATTGATGTACCATTTTCATGGTAATGCAATGTTTGATTTTAAAATGGGTTTCAAAGGAGGAATTTTGAGATTTCAAGTTTTCAATTGATATATAATTTCTGATGATTTCTAAAGTGTGATAGAGAAAAAGGCAACAAAGAAGACTTTTTGCTACAAAGGTCAGAACTCCTGTTATGATGTAGATTTTTGAGGTGCACTCTTGTCAAAAATTAATCTATTACTTTTCCTACATAATTTTTTAACAAAAACATTGGTAAAAAATCTATTTAGGAGTCTTAGACCTTTCCAACGATATATAGTTTGTCATGATTAGATTAGGATTTCATTGTAATATAGTGAAGTAAACTTAGGCGTCCCACAGAGGGGACAGGTGACAGTTAAAGGGTTTTAAAGGAATTATGAATGCACACTTGGTCACCTGAGGGATATTAAATTACCTTTCTGTTCCTCACCCATGACTCTGCATGATCTGACAATTGATTGATTCATTGTCAATTCAAGTGCACCAACTTCTTTATTTACTCTGTTGTGCCTGTAAATCCACTACCATATTTTCATGATTCCATCTCTGACAAATGCCTCAAAGATTTTAATCATATAATCAACCCATCAAATTGACACGGCAATCACACGAAGCCAGGCCATGCTGCTGCAACCAAAGGAGTGATGTCATGTTCTCTTTTATTGCTTTTTATGTAAGATAAGGAATATACGAATGAATAAATAACACAAAGCCAAATGTATTTCCTTGGATGCAGTTGTTTATCATTTGTGTTGTTTACAGATTAACTGATTTCAACTGGATTTTTTTTGTACGATTCTACTGCCATGTTTCACTACAAAACTGTCTGTTGGCATGATGCTGTAACTGGTCCGTTGTTCTACCTCTCTCCTTCTCGCTGTTAACTAGCACTCTTGTCTTTCTCTCTTCCTCTCTCTTTCCCTTTGTATGTTATCTGTCTGTTACTCAAACCCTGTGTTGTCTCCTCTTGGTCTAAGAATCATATTCAGAAGTAATACTTTGGATAAGAAACACTGTTGCGATAGCATTTGTTTATGATAATGCTGAAATACATGGAGTCAACATGTTCAGCAAGCTATACAGGCACAAATCCAGTCGCTTGGGACTGACTGAGCTGTGAGAGGTGTGATATAAGAAGTACGTATATCTATGCATGCTTTACTGAAGGTTTTAAGATGGTTCTTCCAATGTGCACTTTCTCTTCCTCCACCGGACTCTCTTTCTTACCCATCTTTTTCCTGCACGAACAAAATACCTCCCTGACCTTCAAGAATACTGCTGTTCCTTTATTTTCCCTCCAAAATAATGAAGAATAAATGAAGCAAACAAAGCATTATTGCGCACTTTGTGTATTTTTAAGATGTGACAAAAAAAGTCTGCATGCTCTTCAGACCATTAAAACAAAAATTCATCAGATATTCATCAATAGTTAAAATAATCAAAGAAAGATTTAAAGTCATGACTTTATAGCTTAAATTATGTAGTAAACAAATCAGCTTCCTGAATGAATATACCAGGTTCAGCACAATATCAATCAACATTATTTGTGGCACAAAAATAATTTTACTCCTTATATAAAAAAAAAGCAAAAATCAAGGTTACAGTGAGGCACTTTCAGTGGAAGTGAACGGGGCCAATACACTGATGTTACAATGTTTCAATATTATAGCCACAAGGCATAAAAAATATTAATGTGAACATGGTTTTAGTGTGAATAAAATAACTAACCTTTTGTGTGTAGAATTATAAATTCACAACTTTGATACCATGACAACGTAATGCTATAAACACAAACCCTAAGACGACAATAACAATTATGATTTAAACAGCTTTATTGCTAAAAAAAAAAATACACACATTTTAACAGAAGAATTAATGCAAGTGCTTTAATACAATTATAAGCTTATTCTTTAAATCCAAAAACTGACCCATGCTTCATTGAACAAAGATTTTTGCTTTTTTTAAATAGACAATTTTTTGTTCTTATTAATATTGCCACAAATGTTGTCGATTGAGCCAGTGCTATGTTAGTATTGTGTATACTATTATAGCATTTATAGCTTTTATTATAGCTATATATTTTTTTTTTATTTGATTAATTTTAGTTAAAAAAGGGTAACACATTACAATAAGGTTCCATTAGTTAACTATATTTAATGCATTAACTAACAATGAGCAATACATTGTTACAGTATTTATTAATGTTTGTTAATGTTAATAATACAGCTGTTTATTTAGTCCACATTAGCCCAGGTCCATTAAATAACATTAATAGATATAACTTGATTTTAATAATATGTTGGAATTAACATTAACTAAGATTAATAAATGTTTTAGAAGTATTTTTCATTGTTAGTTTATGTTAACTAATGTTAACCAATGGAACCTTATTAAGTGTTGCCCCAAAAAAAAGCTTTCAAGCTTTATAATGGCAGTGAATGGTGGTCGAGATTTTGATATGGATATTTTTCTTACACAAACACATCGCTTCAGGTGGCCTTTATTTCCCCCCCGGAGCCGTGTGGAGCACTTTTTATGATGAATGGATGCACTTTATTTTGCTCCAAAATCTCGACCACCATTCACTGCCATTACAAAGCTCGG
>NW_015546079.1:223656-243659 GCF_001515605.1 Sinocyclocheilus anshuiensis
GGAAGAGCCAGGACATTTTTTAATATAACTCAGATTGTATTTGTCTGAAAGAAGAAAGCCATATACACCTAGGATGGCTTGAGGGTGAGAAAATCATGGACTAATTTTTATTTTTGGGTGAACTATCCCTTTAATTTAATTTAATTTAAACTAATGTTTTTCATCTAATTTGTATGCATTATTTCAGCTTTATTTCAATTACCAAAATTATTATAGCTAACATTAACACTGAATTGAGTTTAACTTTATTGAACCTGAAATATTGCTTTAAATTTCATATCTATACAGTAAAAAAGTTTGATCAGGGAACCTAAAATGTCAAAAAATATAGTACGACTGAATTAACCTGACTACATTAGGTTACACTAAGACAAGGGTCAGATCAGATGCAAATAGCTTGTTAAGGAAACAAATCTTTCATTTTTACAGTGATATAATATCAGGTACAGCAGACAAACACAGGGATCGACTAGCAAAGAGAGAGAAGACATTCAGTGAGATGTGTCAGACCGACTGTCCATATGTACAAATGTATAGACAACAAAAGAAACGCAAGTGAAAAAACATCGACAAAGAAAGAGTATAGAGAGTCCTGTCCGGAGAGTAGAGAATCAACCAACAAGTCCGATGCTGCAGCTCTCGTGCACCAGCGCTGTGGCTCGTGCTGGGCTCAAAGGCGGCACCATAATATGGTTTGCCTCCCCCTGGAGGGCTGAATTTGAGAAAATGACAAACAATAGACCTATAAAGGCTCCTCATCACTCTCTCTATCAGCATCCGCCTCTCCTTCAGGCACAGAATGAAGAGAGGAGAGAGGGACTGTGGAAGAAGAAGAGGTGCTGACGGTACTTCTGCTGCTGTTGCCCGTGGCGATATCACACTCTTTGTCATCTGTCTGGATACAACTATCAGCAGACTCGTCTTTACTTTCTCTTTTCACTCCCTCACTCCACAGCTCTCTGTCCCTTGTGGGAGAGGACGGGACGGAAGGGGAATGAGAAGGTTTTTTGGCCTTGCGTCTCGCGTCTCTGAAACTGGCCAGAGGAGGACGAAGTCGCACTCCGCTACGAGTCGACCCCTCGATTGCTTTCTGGAGCTGGAAGAGAGAAGCAAAATAATTTACTCTAACACACTAGTATATGATAGAAAGTATGCAGAAATGCATGTAGACAGAGACGATAAATCATCTTTACCTCTTTTAGTGCGACCACCCCAACCAGTTTACCAATACTAGTTACATACGCATGACTGAGACCCAGAAGAGAGAACAGGGTGTGGGTCTGAAACAAACAAGCAAACATTATATTTATGTATGTATGTGTATATATTAGGGCTGTCGATTTAACACGTAAAAAAGATGATTTAATTAATAGGGGTCATATGATGCTGCTAAAAAGAACATTATTTTGTGTATTTGGTGTAATGAAATGTGTTTATGCGGTTTAAAGTTAAAAAAACATTATTTTCCACATGTTATGGGAAAAATAAAATTATTAGTGCATTTAACATACAAGCCCTGCCACAGACCTACGTAGGTTATCATACATTTCATACAGTTGATTAGTGATAAACATGATGCACTGTGTGATGCAGTCAGAATGCCCCTAAAATTCAAGATATTGGGGCAATAATGACCCTGTATGAGTTTTTGTCTCATATTTAAATTATGGCGTTTCATTTCTGAGTGAATGTGCGTTTTGAACTTATCGGGCGAACCAATGATTCTATGGCTCATTCATAAAGAGAGCCATTTACTCCATTCCTGAATAAATCCGCTGTTTGAAGGAATCGAATGAATGAATGACATTTACTGCCACCAACTGGCAGTTTTAGTTTCTTATTTCGAGTATCATTTTATTAAAGAATAATTTCGTATTTACATATTACTAAAACATTAATATCCATTTAAAACCCATTAATCTCGGCATTATTTATGCAATTGTAATTGCAGTGTAAATGCATTCATGCCATATGAATGCAGAATACAATACTGTAATTTTTTTTAATTTGAAAAATATATTAACATATAAACACCCGAATGCAGGATATAATGGTGCTGTTTTTATCGAAAAACACATTTCCCTGAGGGCATGAAATAATGAGTGCTTTGGACTGACATTCAAATACAGATAAAAGACTAAATCATGATTCACTTGGAAAGACATAAATCCTCAATATAATACACAGTATTTCATGTGTGATCTCAGTCGGATTGTGAATTACCTTATGCAAAGATGTTCTCTCCACCAGCTGAAAAGGTGAGGGGTCAACACGGATCTGATCAATGTCAATCGGCTTTTCCAGCTCTTCCTCTTCCCAGGCTTTGATCTGAACACCCCAATACAACATAATCAGGGTCCTAAAGTCACTGCGAGTGACTGACAGCTCACAGACAGCTTTGGGTCTGACGTGCTAATTGTAGCCAACTGTCTGAACTGCAGTGGAAATAAATCAATTCATCACCCTACCTCTTCAGGAGTCATGTTATCAACTACAGGAGGAGCTGCAGGGCTCTACAGAGAGAGGAATGAGAGGGAGACAGAGGGTCAGTAGTAGTACACGAATGTTTGGAGGATAACATCATAATTCACTCAAAATAACCCTGTAAATTTTTTATCCTGTTTTGCGACTCCACCTGCCCTACACAGCGTGTTTGACGCCACCTGCTGGTGCAAGCTGATAACTGAAATTGTGATCTCATGGACTGGAAAGTGAAAAGACAAAATGTGTCACAACCAGCTTTTAAAACACAAGAATCTAAAAATGTGAGATTTCTCTCAATTTACAGTTAAAATATGCCAGCTTCAACAATAAACAAAAATTGCTAAAGAAAACTTTTATATGGAAAAACAATTGATTTTAGTTACTAGGGGCAACGGTTTTTGCATGAAAATTATGACACTAACTAAATATCATAAGCCTATAATTTTAGGCAATTACATAATTGGCTTAGCAGATACATATTCAATTTCACTTTTTTTTTTTTTTTGCTGGTGTATTATTTTGTATTAGTATTATTTTTAAAGTAATACAAAAATAAAACTTGCACTGTCAGGCTTCAGAACAAGAACTGAACTTTGATAATACATTTATTTTGATGCAAAATTTACGTATCACCCAGCTCTTTATATAAAGTTGCATATATAAGTATGTCCAACTTTATCTGTATTGTCACAAAATGCAAACTATATTATTGGCCAGCTCTAATCTGCTAAATGCGACTATAAAGCATGAAGACATTAAGACATAATAAACATTGTCTGTGAAGCTGCTTTGAAACAATGTGTACTGTAAACAACAGTATATAAACAAATGTACCTTCAATATAATATAAAATTAAAAAAATTGATTCTGTGCATTCATCTGCGCAAAGATTTATCAAAACTCCTGCCATAACCATGTACTGTATAGCCAATAAACTTGTTGGTCCATTACAGTACACAAGATTTTATTTGTTTTTACAAAATGAGGGATATGAGATAATGTCGTAGATGATTTCCTAGTTTTAAACTCATACTCTCATGTTAACTCCACTCATGTCTTCAGTAAGTTACACTGTCCTAGTAAATGACAATCTAAAAAAACACACCTCTGGTTCAGTCTGCCCTGATGAGGAAGACGAGGAGAAAAGACGATGAAGTGTCCTCCTCACGGACTGCAGGGCACCTGTTATGATTTCAAGAACACCGGTTCAATTTAAACAAGCCAACTTTGATATGAGACACTTCTACTGGTGAACGTTTAGCTGGAATGAATGAGCTTGAATTGGTTTCATGAATACATTCTAACACAAGGTCTATATGCTGAATTGGTGTAGAGCTGGATACTGATCAGCTAGAACCTTTAAGAACTTGTTGCCAGGTAACAATACATATAAACTTACCAGATGTGGTGTGATTAGTGGAGATGTCTGTGGTTTTGGTGGACCCCAGTGGGCCGTTACACTCTTCAGAGACTCTGTTACCCTGTTAATCATTTTAGTAACAGTGTAAGATTAGTACACTCAAATAATTTGCTTGATTTTCAGAAAAGAACATTTATTTGGCATAAAGCTCTGCTTATTGATGTCAGATCAGAGAACTTCAAATCTGCCTCTGAGCAAAACAAAAAGAGAACAAAGATGTTCTCTTAGGGGTTTTTCTGGGAAAAACAGTGTGTGATAATACTTGTGGAGCTCTTCTCACCTTGTCTCCATTCTCCTCTCCAACCTCCTCATCCACAAAGGCGAAGGACTCCCAGTTGACCTGTGACCCTGGGCTGGAAACGCCCTCACCTCGGTTATAAACCCGCCTCTCGGCTGAGAGCCACCAATCCGAGGCGGCCTGAAGTTCACATCTCTCAATGGAGCCCAATAGAATCATTGACTCTGGGTGTGGGAAAATAATTGACTTTTTTTTTTTTCTTCAATTTCACATTTTTGCCAAAAGGAATCATCACACACCTACACATGTTAGACAATCTTTCTAAAAAGCATATATTAACTAGCTTTTGAACCATATTTAAACAAGATGTCTTTGGTAAACCAGTTTCACCAGAAAGACCATGCTGGTTGACTAGCTTAACCAGTTTAATTTTGCTGATGAGCAGTGTGGCTATGGTACAGAAGCTGTTTCCGCGTCATTTAAAAAAAGCTATTGTAAATTTATATCTCATAATTGCAATTTTGTTTCCCGTAATTGCAATTTTATTTCTCACAATGTGACTTTATATTTAACAATGTGACAATTTCTCATAATTACTCATAATTCTCATAATTACCTTTATTTTGTACTCTTTGATGAAAATGGACTTCTATAATATATTTTGCAGTGTGACTTTATATCTCATTGTTGCGACTGTTTTCTCATAATTGTGTCTTTATTTCTCTCAATTGTGACCGTATATCTCACAATGTGACTTTATTTCTTGCAATGTAACTTCATATCTCACAATTGTAACCATCTCTCTTAATTGTGACTATTTTTCATGAAACTTTATATCTTTCGATTTGACTATACAGCATAACTGAGAATTTAATTGATTTTTTTTTTTTGTAAATGTGACTATTTTTTCATAATCTGACTATTTATTATTAACTTAAGAGTAAAAAATAAAAAAGGTAACTGTGAGACTGAGACAGAAATGGGTTTCCGTACTATATCTTGCAGAGTGAATTAATATCTCACAATGGCGACAGCTTCTCGTAATTACTAAATTTGAATAATTAACTGTAACTGTTACTTTTTTTGTAATTGTGACTTGACTTCTCACAAAGTGACTATTTATTATTTTGAACACACAATTATCACAGTTTTTTCTTACTAGAAACAGGTCTTCAACCATCTTAAATAGGAAATTCACACTGGTATAAACTGGTCTTTTCAATAGGAAATATAATCTGCAATATGATTACAAAGTGGTTTGTTCACCCAACACAAACCTTTGGAGTCGACGAGCGGGATGGTTTTGAGAGACGTGGACTCCAGGAGATCGTTCAGCTCTCTGTAAGTGGACTGAGGTGACAGAAACTTTATTTTCTTCACCATGATGTCCTCCACAAAGATATTATATTTACTGCCATGCAGAGAAAGAGAGAGATATTTTATGTCAAAATAGTTTCTTTGAATTTTTTCATTACAAAACCATCAAATAAACCTCTAAAGTAGTTATATTGTTTGAAGGGAAAAGAGGTCAAAGATACTATCGTCAATTCAGATCCGATATATCACATCTAAAACTACACCAGTCTCTAGAGATCTGGTAGTGGTACCTGATGTGGCCAATGCCGAGCTCTGGAAGATAGGGCAGCTTTTTGACCTGAATGATGGAGTCATAAAGAGAAGGCTGTAGACCCTGTGCCACCATGTTGGCGAGAATCACGGCCACCATCATGGGCAGGATGTGCGAGATTTGACCTGTCAGTTCAAAACAGATGACTGCTGTTGAAACTGTGTGTGTGACTGCTCCTGTCATAGCTGCTGCCCCTACACACACACACACACACACACACACACACAGGAAGAAGCAGGGGGTCAGATGCAGAAAATTTGAAAGGGGAAGCATACGAGAAGTATAGATCTGCTACTTTAAGAGTAAAACTGGATTTTAGGGGTGTGAAGGATTGGCTGGAAGGGGAATTTTTGCAGACCTATCACTGCGTAGCCTCCAGGCAGGATTTGGTACACGATCCCATCAAACAGAATTCCATTCGGAAACAGCATTGCCATAATCTCACCCACCAAACGGCCAAATGCTGCTCCTGCTTGTTTCAGAAACATTATCATATTATTTCAGTCACATTACAATTAAAAATAATATATACTGTCTCATTATGTAATTATTTTTACCCTGCAAAGCCTACTATATCATATTTGCTATGCAAGTTTCTAAGGCCTTTAAATTAACAATCAAAACTTTGCTGAAAAACCTGTTGTACACAATCTTTCACATGCCTTCTGTTGTCTGATTGATAGTTTTGACTTTTTAGCAATTGAAAGCTTTTAGTATAGTTTTTAGTTTTATCATTCTAAAAATGATATTTTGATGTGATCGTTACAGACTTTCGTGAAGTAAACGCAGAATATATTTTATATTGTCAGTAATATTACAAGATAAACACTTACTGGACTAAAGCAACTTAGGTTTACTTGATTATCCAGAAAAATAATTTCAAAATGTTTGTATCAAATATGATATGTCAGGCTTTTGGGAAATGTTTATTTTTACACATCTCACTCATCATTGTATTGCATTCAATTATGATTTGCATTATTGTATTGCATTTAAAAATCATCTTACTAATTTACTGTTATTATTAGAAGATATAGCGTGAAAACAGATATTTATATGCATTTTATGTAAGCAGTCTGCTTTACTGTTATAAAGATCTGATTTACATTACAAGCTATCAGAACTGCATCTTACTTTTGGCCAAATAAATATCAGCAACTGCACTAAATTGCATAATTTTGCTCAGTTTTGGCCCTCTGAATAAAATTTAGATTTTTTTTTCCTCCTTGAGCATGAGCTCCATATTCTCCTATATCAAGCTATGTGAGACATAAATGCCTGATATTGGGCAAAAATATGCAAAATAACTTTTCACATGTCAAGCTTCACAGGATTAATATTATACTAGCCATACCCACTAAATATTTGGTAACACATAAAAGCTTGCATCAGGACTTTGAATATATGGACACTGAGATGTAAACAACATGATACATCCAATATAACAACCAAAATTAATTGCTAGGTCTCAGAAAGTTACATGACATGCTAATCAAAAAAGAATGGCTGACCCAATATAAAAACAGGCATGAAAGCTCCAGAAGGGACTGGCATTGTAGTAGAGACCGCTGACATCCAGAACTGTGCGAACGGGAGATCAAAAGGAAATTAGCATTTACACAGCATACATTATGAAATTTGGTCACAGAAATCTTTCTACAACAAGCCAGCACCTTCATGACGAAGAAGAGGAGAAGGATGACAAAGACGCTGACTTGTGGGTGGAGCCAGGCAGCAGAGTGACCCAATCCGTGTGGAGCCGTTGAACCCCAGATCTTTGTCCAAGTGAAGTTATCAAACAGTGAATTAATGCACTCTCTTGGCATCAGCTGTGTGACAAAAGAGAAACAGAGACTCCACATATTAAAAGACTTCCAAAGGACTCATTCATGACGTAGCAGTGAAGGGAAACAGCAGCTGCCTTGTGAGTCTCAAGCAGCTCTTTAATGACAGTGTTACGCTTCAGTAAACTAGCTAATCTAGGCTAAATGTTACAATGCTCGTTACAGTGAAATAGCCATACTCAGAAAGTGAAAACCTACAGTGGTGTAGGAATTGGTGTGTCTCAAAAATTAAAGGTGCACTCAGTCACTTAAAAAAAAAAAAAGGAAAAGCAATTTCTGGAAATATCAGTAATATGATAAATACTCACATGAGATGAATAATAAAAAAAGCTGCTTAATTCTACATGGAGTGAGTCACCCCCATTTGGATGCCACCATGCTGAGGTCACATGACCAGACGTTTTAAACATGTCAAGAATTACTCATGATTACAGAGACCCACACATGACATGCAGGGATAGATAATAATAATACACTGTAGATAATAATAATAATAATAATAATAATACGCTGTAGATAATAATAATACACAATAATAATAATAATTATGTTTATTTTATAAAGCACTTTTAGCCAGTTCTTTACACAACGTAAACATAAAAGCACATATAAACGAACAAACCAAACAATATAACAAGCACAATGTACATACATAAACAGACACAATAACAACTAAATCAAGTCAACTTCAAAGTGCAACCGCAAGCACAACAATGGAATAGAACAAAACAAAACAAGTTCATCAAACAAACTATGTGTCAATATAAAAAAAATAAAATACTAAGATAAACAAGTGAAACATAGGAAAACCTGAGTGCACTTTTAAAAGATTAGTTTTAAATGAAATAATTCAGTGCATGCTCAAAGGTTGTTTTTAAAATTTGGCTCTTGCAGCCACAACACATTAACAAACAAACAAACAAACAAAAAGGCTTCTGAACTGGTTCAGTAAGTCTCAGTAACACTGCTCTGTGGATGTCTACTTAAAATGCAAGTGTATAGTATATGCAAGCAAATACACACCTCTCCAGCCATGAACTGGCCGAACCCAGGAGGAAATGTGAAGGAGGCTATAATTAGTGTCACAGCACCAGGGTAAATCAAGCGGCTACAACAAATAAACACAAACAGACGTAATTGAAATGGTGTATTATCCTGATATTTTGATGCTATTAATGTCATTGTCAATGTCATATGCAATACAAGTAAAATAATAGAATAATAAATTAATTTTAAAGCTAAAATTGGTTTATGAAAAGTTTATTCATATGTAAATGGTGACTTGCTGTTTTGTGAGGAAGCGCTTAAGAGCCGTCGGTCTCCTCATGATCAGAACAACTTGTCTGTTCAGATAGACAAAGAACGCCCCTAGAAACCCACATGAGATCCTACAAACACACACACAAATTTAGAAACATCAGCCAGAAAAATTGTGAAATCTATTTGAAGATACAACATTATATGGGGCCGTGGCCTAATGGTTAGAGAGTCGGACTTGTAACCCAAAGGTCGAGGATTCGAGTCTCAGGTCCAGCAGGAATTGTAGGTGGGGGAGTGAATGTACAGCACTCTCTTCTACCCTCAATACCACGACTGAGGTGAGACACTTGAGCAAGGCACCGAACCCCCAACTGCTCCCCGGGCACTGCAGCAATATGGCTGCCCACTGCTCCAGGTGTGTGTCTGTGTGTGTGTGTGTTCACTACTGACTACTGTGTGTGTGTGCACTTGGATGGGTTAAATGCAGAGCACAAATTCCGAGTATGGGACACCATACTTGGCTACACGTCACATCACTTTCACTTTATATATATACAGCTACATTTATGGTAAACAATCTTTTTTAGGTGCATATGCACATAATGAATCAATAACTGCACATACTGTACATGCATGTACATAGACACACACTAACCCACACACCCAATTATTGCAAAAGCTGGCAGTTCCTGCAGGTCAAAGGGGAAGTCCATACGAAAGTTTGTACGAAACAGTGCTGTAATCGTAACTGTGGGAAAAAACAAACAAGTTTTAGTCTTTAAGCAAAATCGCTGTTGTTCTGAATATCATTACTACACTAAGTATGCTTGTGTAATATTACTTTTATACAACAGTTCAATAAACATTAAGTTAATATTAAGCAGACACAATATTGACACTTTGTCTATTTTTTTCCTCCAAATAAAATTGAAGGTAAAGCAGGATGAAATGTTGCGTGTCAACAATGGTGTCTGTTTACTGAAGGAAACACTATTATACGGAATGAAATAACTGAGTGCATTATTCAGTGACTCACTGTTCTACTGCTGTAACAATGTAACCTACAAAATAAGTCACTGAAAAATACCCACCACTAATAAACAGACTGAAAGGCTGTCTGAAACATGCACACAAGCAGACTGATAGAAAGAGTGAAAAGTCTTATTGTTGTTGGACTGTACATCAGCACTTTTGGAACATTGCTCAGCTGATCAAAACTGACGACCGGAACTAAATGTTGTATAATGTATTTCATTTATAGAGATCAGTAAGCAGTGGACAGCTTGACATCTAGCATGAAATTAATTAATTATTCATTTATCATATCTGCTGGTGTGTGTGTCTCACCAGAATCTTTGTTCCACACTGACAGTACTCGGAATATGAAGGCACTGAATGTGGCAGCGAAATATCCTCTCCAGTAATTCCTCACTGCAAAATATGTCGACGTGACCTCAATACTGAACAACACACCTGAGAGATAGTGAGGAGCAAAAATAATATAAGATAAAAAAAAGAAAGTTACATAACAGCTGAGAAAGCAATTTAGAAACAGAACATAAGAGTGGAAGAGAGGTGAATAGTAATAACAAAAACAAATAATAATAGTTAAAAAAAAGTAAATAAATACTAAATGAATAAATAAATAGATTAATAATAAATAATTTTAAAAATATTGCAAACACTCTCCCCATCTGCTATTGGTCAGTCAAACAGATAGCCCCGCCCCAAACTCACTCCATTGGTTGAGACAGTATTGCTGTGTCGGACTGGTTAGGAGGCACAAACAAACCGCCACAGTCGTGGAAAGCAACACATTTGGCTTCCAGAAGTAAAAATCTCAATCAACCTTTAAAGACAGACCTACTCTGCACTATGAGGTTGTTAATCAACTGTCCCTGGTTTTGTTGAAGCTATCAGTCCGCACTATTTCAACTTATTTCTTAAATAATTTTCTTTAACCGTGGAATTCCTGGTGAAAAACAACATTGGCCATGATTCTGTAAAGAAATCCAACAAGTAAATCATCCGCAAAGAGCACTTCTGCACCTGACCATTCCCATGAAACGCAGAGAATGACATAATATGACGTCAATCTCCCTACACTCTACTTCCAACTGCTCTCAAACTGCATATTTTGCAATAAACATAAAAAATATTGTTTTTATATATAACCACCATCTTTAAATCAATAGATTTGTTTTAAATTTGATAATGTCATTCACAATGCTTCATGGGATCGTAGTTCTTTCAAAGTTTGTAATGGGATTCACCTTGTAGCTAGTTAGTTTGGTTCATAACTTATAGCTCTTTAACAAAGACTTTTTTTTTTTTTTAAATCCCTATGGCAAAAATACTTTTGGAACCAAGGCCGCTGAAAAACTGCACTTTAAAATAATGATAACTTTATAATAGTAATAATAAGAGTAACATTACTGCTAAAGTGTTTACACTCAAATCAACTGACCAGTGGCTTACAGTTCTCTTCTGGATATTAAGCTTTTCAAAAGTATTTTATCATCCAAAAAATTCATTTATTAGAATTAAGTAAGCTTAAAAGAATTTACATTCACACACAAACACTTTTCGAAATCCACATGCACTCTCTAAAAGTACTTCAAATGTTCTGGCTATTTATCACGCTCTCCTCATAGAGAACACACCGTTTAAGATACATAAAACATGCACAGCATATGAATTTATAATACACACAGGTGCTTTTAACTATGAAGTGTTGACGAGGTTAATTATTCAGCAGGCGTCAAGCTGAAAAAGAAGGAAGAGGAACTGAAAACTACAGGGATAGAAATTATGAGAGATTTTTACCTCCAAGGGGAGTCCCAAAACAGCAGCCCACCCCAACAGCACATCCTACTGTCAGTATGTCTGTGTAACCATAGGGGTTCTACTGACACCAAGACAGAAGAGAGAGGAAGAGAGAGAGGGAGTTTGAGGTGAAGGCAGAAAGGAGAACGAGGAAGTTAGGGGGAGGGAGATGAGGGGATGTAAAGAGAAGAATAGATTAGGAATGTCAGCGGGTACATTGCGTGGGAGGGAGAGAGAAGAAGAAAGAGTAGAGCCGAATGGAAGGAGAAATAAAGGGAATGATGGATAAAGAGAAGCAAAGGAAAAACAAAAGGATTATGTGAATACACAATTGTGAGGATTCGTTCAATGTGGCAAAGAAAGGCAAACCAAAGCTTTACACACATACCAACTAAGCATAAACACACTAAAAAGAGAAAGGAGATGAGAATGACAAACATCATGTTGTGAAGTACTGTGTACAGTAAGTATACATGGCACAATGCAATCCATGCTGGGTAAAAGTGGGCGTGACTTGCCTCCCACTGGGGCAGCGAAACAGGTGGCCACTCCCACTGCACAGGCACACACCAGCAGATCCTGAACATGGGCACTATTCTGGGTCATTTGGGTGGGGTTAAAATAACAGCGTCAGGACACACATTCAAGACACATGCCAAAAAATACCATCACTATTAATACAGACAGACGAAAATAATAAGGTGTTATAGGGGAGAGACAATGAGACAGGGATAAAAAGAGAATACAGGGAATGAGATGAGAGAAATATGCAATTAGTATGACTAGCATTTATTTTAATTCATAAACATTAGACACACACAATTTTGTAACATTAAACTGAATATAACATTCAAAAGCTCATCATAATCCTTAACTGTTGATCAGAGACAGGTTTTGGCATCTGTCTACTCATAAAATAACTTGTGATGGCTGTGGTGTGGAGTGGGAATTTATATGCCAATGAGAGGTAACTTGATCCTAGATCAGCAATTAAGGTCAGCAGCTTCTGAAGAGCTACTCACATGCTCGTGGCACACACACACACACACACACACACACACACACACACACACACACACACACACACACACACACACACATGTAGAGCTTTTGCCTGGGAGCTTGTGCTCGTGTACTGGGCCCTCCGGCTGAACGCACATACACTGCTCCACATTTTCACCATTTCCACAACGTCTTAACACAACGTGAGCACCAAAATAACATGAGTGAGTCAGTGAGTGATGTGTGGGAGGAGAGAGAGAGAGACGGAAGGAAAAAGAAAGATATTGATAGAAATGAAGAGAGAGCAAAATTAGGCATCTTACAGTAACATACCCCGAGTACTCTTATTCTGAGCAGACTGCATGTTTGCATGTGATCTGCGTGGTATTTATGAGCTATTCAGACAGGCTAACCTAGAAGCAGCTTCTTCAGTTTGATGCAAAGTCGGACCACTCTTGGGTGAATCACATTAAGAAACCTCAAATTAACCCCAAAATCAAAGGACTTCAAAGAAATCAAGAAGACGAAGCCCACATAAGCCCATTTTCCACCATTTTGAGTGTTCTTGTGTGATTCACCCAAAAGAGCCTGTTTTTTGGAGAGGAAAAACCTGATGTGGATTTTTAACCCTACTTTTTTCTGTTGATATTGACTGTTTTACTGTTTATATATTTGGAGTCTATTGATGTATGTGTGCAAAATTAATCACTTATTGCCCTTTCTCAAATTTTTTTAAATATGTTCCCTTGATCTGATCCAGCCTCAGTAGACTATTATTAGTCTAATGTTAATTGCATTAATTCATGTTTTTATAGCAGGAGTCTCTTTTGTTGTTGGATAAATTGGATAAAAGCATCTGCCAAATGTAAATGTAAAAAGAAATTAAGTAGTATTTAGTATTAAAATATATGTTACCATTTAAAAGTTTTGGGAGTTTGTTTTTTTAATAATTATATCCAGTATTAAGCATATTTTTATATACATTTTTTAAATTAATATTCAGTATTAAGCACATTTTAACGCTGTTAAAACACTTTGGATGCCTCTTAGACTCCATAATGAAGCTCAATTTTGTCCGGTTCCCTTCTGCTTCACTCTCTGGACCTCTCTGAGGACGTTCTGTGAAACTGGTTAGCTCTCTTTGGAGTGGCCTGCAATCTGTCTCTGTACTCGCTGTTCAATCTCAGCATGTTCCTCGTTCCTCAAATGAATTAGACGCATTCAGAGAATCGCTCCTTTTTTTTCCAGGAAGGCATTTTATAGGAGCTGGACACCTTCAAACAACCACAGTAATAAAGACCAGATCTCCCTTTCACACACATATGCTCACAGCCTACTCACTAATGAGGGTGTTTAGCAACACATTAAGACATTTTCACATCAGTTCATCACTCTGTCTTGATAAATTGGATGACATTGAGTTAATTGAGCTGATGTTTGTGCAAATATACAAACATGAAAAGCTCATAATCGCTCTTAAGTGCTGAAAATTGGATCACCCCATGTGAATCTCTAGCTTTAAACACTTTTAAAGCAAAACAACCTGACACTTTTATCTCTGCGCTAAAACACTGTCTGCAGGAGTTCTGCATAATGTATGACAAATAAAAAAGAAGCCACCAGAAGTCAAACAGAAACAAAATATGGGAAATAATGAGCATGAATGTGTGTGTGTGTGTTTGTATTTGTGAAACAATGTGTGTGTGTGTGTGTGTGTTTCTCACCGTTAGCTCCAGTGATTGGTTGAGCCCATTTCGTTTGCTATGCAGGAAGGCGCTAGAGCTGCCACACTTGGAAATTCTCATTCGGGACAGTCGGGCTTTCTGTCAACACATACATACACAAAGGACGTTATAACTCAGTCCACATCACAAAGGTCTGAGTTTCAATCTGATCCCTGTTGAAAGAGCCATTCAGATCAAAGTACTTTAAGAGACAAAATGGATTTTCACATAGATTGCTGTCCGTCATGAGATGATGAAAAATGCAAGTGGCTTCAAACAACTACTGAACCAATTCTTGACAGCCATGCAGTGAAAATGTGCACAGATCAGGGGAGAAGAAAGCGGTTGCTTGCTCGCTCTACAAAGCATAAAAGAATGGTAATTTAGAGAAACGCAGCTGTGTAATGGTTAATTACAGTAAACGTCTTGTGTAATGCTGAATTACGGTTAGAGCAGCTGTGTAACGATAAATGATAGAGCAGCGGTTCGCATTCCCTCAGTCTATGTCATTTTTATAGGCACAGCATGGATGATTGGTGGAAAACCAGCAGTCAAATCCTCTGTGGAACATCAAATTTTAATATTTACAATGAATGAGAGTATTTTAATCTCCTCAGATCCAGAGGCATCAAATGATCTGATTTGCACTCTCATTCTCTCGTCATCTCATAGAAAACTGATCCTCTCTTTCGTTTCGGTTCCCTTAAGATGTAAGAAGCTTTATTGACATGATAAAAAGGGTTTACGTTGGCAAAGCATTAATAAATATGATGTATACACTAGATTTTTTTTTTGTGAATGTGTTAGGGTGTTGTGGGTGTTTCTTTGTGGTCACTAAGGTGTTCTGACTGGATTTTAGTGAATTAATTTGCAGTTGCTAAGTTAAAATGGTTGGTTTCTTGGGTATTTATAGGTTAAGTTAAAAGAGCCCATTTAAGTCTTTAATTTATTCTGGTCCCAGTGCATTGTGTTGCTCCTTCATATTTACACTATTTACACTAGCTATGCCACCAACGTGTGGTTGGGCTAGACAACATTACAAAAGACGCCTTTTAAACAATAGCTCTAGTGGTGTAGGTAGTAAAACGCATAGTAGAGACATTTTGACGTGATCGACCCGAGTTCGAATCCGCCTTTTGCCGAACTCGTTCTTCTCCCTTTTCACATCACGTATCAGATCGGAAAGGCATTTATTTTCAATAAAATGAAGGAAGTAATTGAAAAGTGGAAAATAAAGTGCCTCACGGGTGTTTATGGGTTAGGGGTAGGTGTAGGGAGGGCTTTATTGTCCAAAGAAGGTGGCATCCATTTAATAAAAAAGATAATTTACACTCAATACGTTATTACTTTTATAATGTACTTTAATACTGAGGTGCAAATATCTGCCACTTGCACTAAATGGTATAAATAGCATCTAACTAAGGCCCCATACGGAGATGCGTTTAGCTGTATACGTAAAAATTTTGTTTCGTAATGCCGTTTTATCCAGACCGATCTGGTGTTTTGGGAGCCTGAAACTGCTATTTTTTGAAACTGGGTCTCAGAGTGGATAAATCTGAAAACGACACCCTTGGGTTTTCGTGTGAACAGCCAATCCGTATATTTTGTGAAACGATGATGTCATCGCCCCATGTCTCGACCCTAGTCATGCACTGCTACGTCGTGTAACAGCAACAACAGCATGAACAAACACTGAATAATTGTCTTTTTATTAACTAACATTAAGATTAATAAATGTATTATTCCATGTTCATTTTCTTGTTGTGTTGGGTTTGTATACAGAGAGCAAGGTTTATGCACATGCTCCAAGTCGTCCTCCTCTCCGTTTTTAGTGTATCTCTGTGGCAGAATAACAGCGCCACATACTGGTCTGGCATGTATACTACATTGTTTTGAGTCTGTTTCGTGTGTACGCAGATATTTCTTGAGACGAGGAAAAAAAAAAAGATCGGATAAGGAAAGCTCTGGCTTCGTGTGGATATGGCCTAATATTGCAAAGAAAATACTGCTATTTTTACATAGTGTAAATAGCATCTATCGCTGCTGCCAGTAATCTCCAGGCAGGAATAATTTGTAAAAGTTAAATACATTTAAACAAAGAGAAAATTAACAAAATTAACTTCAAGCCAAATTATGCAGGATAATATAAAATATATGTAATTAATTTGATTAATATATCTTTAAGATTATTATTTTTTTTAAATAAATCTAACAAACTTTAACAAGGTTTATATGTAAAGCAATAAAAAAATGTGCAGCTAAAAAAAGAAATCTTATCATTTGTCAGGCAACAATAATTAGTAAAAATATTTAAATAGATTTAAAGCTAAATTATGGAGGATAAAATAGAATATTACATATAATCTGAGATATTATTTATTCTGTACACACACACACACACACGTGCGCACACACACACACACACACACACACACACACAGGCGAACAGGCTCACAGGGACTGATTTTTACCTCATACACACCGGTGAAGATGGACATAACCCTGCTCAGCACTGCCGCACATATACTGGCAATATGCACGAAAGGACCCTGAGGATATAATGCAGGTTATTAATCAATAAACAGCAGCAGATGAACAATGTAATGTGTCTATGAGGAGAGTTTATGTAACAAAATTAATTTCTCTGAATGCAACCAGTTAGCAAGATAACTGAACTAATGGATGAACAGAACTAAAGAATATGAGAATAAGAGAATGGGATAGATGCACAGACAGAGAGACAGACAGGTAGATAGATAGATAGATGGATAGATGGATAGATGGATAGAATGTTAGAACGGTAGATAGATAGATAGAACTATAGATAGATAGATAGATAGTCAACTGTAAAAAAGATTTGTATATTTTAATAAAAAATTGCACATTTATATATAAAAATATTAAATTATAAAGTAGCAGAGGTCCACCTCCTTCCCGATGGGCATACCACTGCCCAGCCCAGCCGTAAGACCGATGACTTTAGCCACAAATGCCTTGAGCGTCAGATACTCCTTTAACACCACACCTCGGAGAATGGTCTTGAGCTCAGGGATCCCAGAGCCTGAGGGACAGAGAAAAGATTTTCAAGAGAGAGAGAGAGCGATGCGAATGAAATTAATCCATAAAACACAAACACAATTTCACAGAGTGTAGATCTTGTCACACTGATTATAAAAGAAGAAAAAAGATTGGCATGTGTCCTCTAGTCTGATGTGGAGCATATGAGAAAGCTATTAAAACAACTGTGGCGTGCAGAGGTGAGAGAAAGGAAGAGAAAACGAGGCTGTGATGATCACATCTTGAAAAGAGGGCAGGAAGATTTGAAGTGTTGTGGGTGGGTGGTTAAGGTGGATCGAGGACAAAAACTGAATATACAGCATAATAGCTGAGGACATATGACAGAACAGAGGGACACAAAAATGATTTGACATTGTGAGCAGAGCACCAAAATAGAGATGTGAATGGAAGGGTAAAGAACGGAGGACAAACAGAAATAAAACAGGCTAATAAAAGCAGGAATTAGAGGAGGATGAGATGAACAAACCAATAGCTTGTGGAGAGACCAGGTGACAGAAGAGGGATGCAAAAACGACGAGGATGATGGGATACGAGACCCAGGCCAGATACTGCAGAGCCACATTCCCCTTCAGCTCTCCGTACATCCACTTATATGCTGAGAGAGAGAGAAAAACAGAAAGAGAAGTAGGATACTGTTTATTTGATCACACTAAGGCCGGTCCCATAATACTTACGAATGGGGAAGAAAAATACTGAAGTGTTAAAAATTTTGAAAAAATGACTTTCATTACTAACTATTAATTCTTTCATTTCCTTCAAACATATGATACCATTTGAAGCCTGTAATGGTATTCAAGGAATAATTTACCCAAAAATGGAGTTATCACATACAAGCAGCTTTTCATTTCAGAAGACGTTAATTGATGGACTGGAGTCGTGTGCATTACTTGTGGATTATTGTGATGTTTTTATCAGCAGTTTTAACTCTCATTCTGACGGCACCCATTCACTGCAGAGGATCCATTGGTGAGCAAGCTGTTCTGATGAAGTAACAAACTCATCGACATCTTAGATTTGGGTAAATTTCCAGCAAATTTTCATTTTGGGTGAGCTATTTCTTTCATAATGCTATATAATACACATCGTCAGCTAAGATATTTTTCTAATAACATTTGCAATAAAATGCATGAAAACATGATAACCTATGATACAACATATTAAATTGGGTGTTGATTAAATTACATTTAGGGTACAAATTTTCACACTTTAAATTATGTGTATTACAGTATAAGGCATTGTGAATGCATTAACAATACATATATTATTTCATTTTGGCATGACAATTGCCAAGAGAATTCTCCTTAGGAGATAACTCTGTCTCTGTTCCCAGTATCAGTAATTGGCTCCCTGAGGTGATGTTCTACCTTCAGCTCCAAAGAACAGATTTTCTCAGAATTGGCAGTCACACTAAACCAGAGACGCTCAAAGCAAGTTGGCCAGTGACGACCTTTAATTTGGGCCACCATGCCATATTTTGATTAAATTTGATTAAAAGAAAACAGTTTAAAGGAACGATTCACCCTGAAATGAAAACTCTGTCATCATTTAGTCAGCCTGTACGAGTTTCTTTCTTCAGTTGCACAAAAAAAGAAGACATGCTGAAGAATGTGTGTAACCACCGGTAGCCACTGACTTCCATATTATAGAAAAGGTCACACTTTAGTTTGCGAACCAATTCTCACTATTACTAACTATTTACTATGACTTTTGCCTCAATAAACTCTTAATTTGCTGCTTATTAATAGTAAGGTAGTTGTTAAGTTTAGGTATTTGGTAGGATTAAGGGATCTGGAATATGGCCACGCAGAATGAATTAATATGTGCTTTATACAGTGGGTATAGAAAAGAATCACCCGCTTTGAAATAATCACATTTTGTTTGTTTGTCATTCTTTTTCCAACTCAGTGATTCTGTTTTGTTTTTTTTTTATTCATTTTTTTCTGACATGTTGGTGTTATAACTTTCACTTGGATGGTATAAGCTGCACTGAGTAAATACAACTGGATAAAACAAAAACTGTGTCCGTCTTCATTTCAGAACAACATGTGATTATTTTAAAGGGGGTACTAATAAACAGCCAATATGCTCGTAATATGCATGCTAGTTCACAGTGAGAATTGATCCTTAAACTAAAGTGTTACCATAGAAAAAAAATACTATGGAAGTCAGTGGCTACCAGCAACTGTTTGGTTATCCACATTCTTCAAAATATCTTCTTCAGTGTTTAGCAAAAGAAAGAAACTCATACAGGTTTGAAACAACCTGAGGGTAAGTAAATTAAGTCAGAATTTTCATTTTTGGGTGAACTATACTTTTAATATAATATAGTTATATGTCTGGTATATACAGACATATATAGACAAGGTTTGTATTTGAATTCAACTGTATCTGATGTGTTTCATAAACAGATGTTACTACTCTCTTTTATATTGTGATGCTGTGTTGTTTGAAACATGACAAAATATTAGACTTACATTAAATTTGATTACATAAAAAAAAA
>NW_015546079.1:244066-245189 GCF_001515605.1 Sinocyclocheilus anshuiensis
GAGTTTCACAATTTGAGTTGAATTACTGAAATAAATGAACTTTTCCACGACATTCTAATTTATTGAGATGCACCTGTACATATCAGATAATATACACTATAACTGCTTTCAGAAGTTTGGGTAGGATGTTTTTGAAAGAAGTCTCTTATGCTCACCCATGTAAAACTGCAACATTGTGAAATTTTATTACAATTTGAAAACGCTGTTTTACCGTATATTTTAATATATTTTAAAATATAATTTATTCCTGTGTTGACAAAGCTGAATTTTTAGCATCATTACTCCAGTCTCCAGTGTCACATGATCCTTCAGAAATCATTCTACTATGCTCACAGTGAGAATTGATCCTTAAACTAAAGTGTTACCATAGAAAAAAAATACTATGGAAGTCAGTGGCTACCAGCAACTGTTTGGTTATCCACATTCTTCAAAATATCTTCTTCAGTGTTTAGCAAAAGAAAGAAACTCATACAGGTTTGAAACAACCTGAGGGTAAGTAAATTAAGTCAGAATTTTCATTTTTGGGTGAACTATACTTTTAATATAATATAGTTATATGTCTGGTATATACAGACATATATAGACAAGGTTTGTATTTGAATTCAACTGTATCTGATGTGTTTCATAAACAGATGTTACTACTCTCTTTTATATTGTGATGCTGTGTTGTTTGAAACATGACAAAATATTAGACTTACATTAAATTTGATTACATAAAAAAAAATAAAAAAAAAATAAATAGAAATCATTCTACTATGCTGATTTACTGCTGAAGAAACATTTTTTTATTAACAATGTTGAAAAAATATTTTGTAACATTGTAAATGTCGGTAACACTTTACAGTAAGGTTCATTTGTTAACATTAGTTGATTATTAGTACTTCTAAAGCATTTATCTTAATGTTAATTTCTAACACATTCCAACACATTTACTAACACATTATTAAAATCAAAAGTTAATATTATTTAATGGACCTGAACTAACATGAACTAACAATGAACAGTTGTAATAATTATATTTAATTGTATTGTATATTGTATTCAATGATGTTAACGAAGGTTAAAGGGGTCATATGATGCAATTTCAATTTTTCCTTTCTCTTTGGAGTGTTACAAGCTCTTG
>NW_015546079.1:245214-261549 GCF_001515605.1 Sinocyclocheilus anshuiensis
GTCTACGTCACAATGTGGGAAGATTTGCATAACACCATCCAAATGTTCACTCAAAGAAAGAAGGCGTAACTTTTATGTCATGCCATGTTGTGGAGTCGCTGTGTGTTTCGTTGTGAAAGCGAAACTACTTTGTTTGGCCTTCCAAAAGAGGACACATAATGTTCTTTTTAGCAACGTCATATGACCCCTTTAACAAATACTGTAACAAATAGACTGCTCATTGTTAGTGTTACTCAATGCATTAACTAACATTAACTAATGGGACCTTATTGTACTGTATGTTACCTAAATGTCTATACAGTCACTTTTAATCAATTTAATGCCTCCTTGCTGAGTAAGAAAAAGTATTAATTTCTTTCAAAACAGAACAACTTTACTGACCAAACACTTTTGAAGGGTGGTCTAAATTTAAGCAGAAGGATAGTATTTGAATTTTCAAACATTACAATGTAATACCCATTTTATAAAAGCAACTTAAGGCCGTGCTCAGCAACAGCCTTCAGCCAGAATTACATGACAATATAGCAGAGCCTCTCAAAACATATTGCTTAAATATACACAGGGTTTAAGTGTCACCAAATAGGCACATTCTGTTCTATACCTTGTAGGCTCTTGGCACTGGCATAGTCCATGCTCCAGCTAACCAGAGCCATAGTGAGACCTAAAAGAACCAGGAAGATCCAGTCCTCGCCCAACTTTGTCACAATATACCTCTGGATCCGGGCCAGGCAGTCTGCAATGCAAACATATTCTAATGGCTATTCCCACTAGACATTGCATTTTATCTGCACTTTAGACCAGTGCACTTGATTTCTAGGTAAACAGAATGGGTTTTCTTTAGTCACTCACCCTGGCATTTGGAATAGGGGCGTGGCTTCTGTATAGAGGAGGAGGGGCTTAAACCTGGAGTCATGGGTCCCACATCCAGGCTGGCATGATGTGCTCGGCCATGGCCTCTCCTGGTTGCCTTGGCATTGCCGGCATACCTCTTCCATTGCCTTTCAGTCAACAGACGTGTGGCCTCCCGTCTGGCAATATTACCCAGCTGCTCCTGATATTCCCCATACAGCTGAAAAAGACAGAATGCGGGTTTCTACCAAGAACAGAAATGACCACTACACCCACATTGATCAGCAGAGTGAAGGAAATCACTGAAAGGAAAATCTGCAGTGAACAAAGCAAATATGGGTAAAACGTCATTCTTAATTATGTGGATAATTGCAGTTTAATGGTAAAATCATGTGATTTCACAACTTTCAGAGTGCTCACTGGTTCAGTGAGATTGTGTGTACATACTTGTGGAAGTAGGAATGTGAAGTGAATCAATGTAAGTGTGTGTGGTGGTGAGTTACAGTCATTTGTATATGTCAGACAGAAATAGTCAGGCTGTCTGTTACGAACTCCCCTGTCTAGGGTAGAGGAGAAGGAACCGATTAAATAAAATAAAGAAAGAATTTAAATAAACTAAACAAATTGTACGTCTTCAGAGCCCCTGTCTCCCGTCCCAGCACTGATTCAACACCCGAACCATAAATCAAGCAAAAAAGATTTATTTAGTACAAACAGTAACAAAGAAAACGGAAGATCTTACATGGAAGCAATTAAATTCAGGAGGGGGTAATGGAATCTGCCCTAACAGGGCAGAATGGAAAAAGCGCTCCCACGAGGGACTCTCAATCATACATACAGTACACGCACATGCACAAGATTTAGCCCGAAAGTACTCAAAAGTTCCCAACTATATTGCACCAACTTAAAAAAAAAAAAAAAAAGCCCAACACCCCAAAAGAAAGAAAGGACAGATTAAGGTCATCATGAATCAAATGACAAAACAGCATAGGGTGGTACTTGATTTAGTCCATCAGGATTTGATTAGATCATGGGGATCAGTTAGAAGTGGGCATTGCAAACTTAAAGGAGGCCATAAAAAAAAGAAGAATCATCAATTTTGATTTCTTGGTGAGCTACTTGAATACACAAATACAAAAATAATGGGTTGTCCATCAGGATAGACCGCACACTCTGGATATTGGCCAGTAAAGGAGGAAGTGATCCACCATGACATTCTTCACCTTCCATCCATTACACCCAATACACACGCCTTCATACATTCTTGAGCAGCACAGACCCCACATGGTGCGAGACAGAAGGGATCGGATTCAGCCCCCTCATGCCCTCAAAAACAAGAAATAATCAATATACATATAATACAACTCAAAATATTTGTATATTTATATAAGGCATTTGAAATAACTGATAAATATATCTAAAAAAAATGTTCATGCATGCACGCATAAATACACAAGAATGAAATAAAATAGATAAAGATGATCATGAAACATTTGGGGGCATTTATCTTGTCACAAATTCAAACAAAGTACATAAACAGCTGTGTTTTTGGTAGCTGTGTTAAAAAAAGATACAATTTCAGTACAGAACTCAATGAACCAAACCATCATTCAGACCTGATGAGTGAGTCTTAGCAATAAATTACATTTAAAACATTCCAGTACGAGCACTGTTCTTCATTACTCAAAATGTAAATTTATTGTTGGTTTGTTTTCCAAATGCAGAGTCCAAAAACAATTTTTGAACTTTAGTGGAAGTTCATATTAAATTATAGGCCAGAATTTATATCCGTTTCAACTCAGCTGATTAAAGTTATTCTCGTTCACTAATAATTGACAATTTTTTTTTTTTAATTCATTCATTCATGGACAATTATTATACAGTAGACCAGTAGTCAATGTACATTTAATTTTAATGGCATTTAATAATCCTAACTAAGGATTATTTAATAATGGTATGAAAAAAGTAAAGTACGTTAAATAAATAAGCAGATACAAGTATGTGGATTAACTGACTAAGCGCACACACACACAAACATACATACACGTATATATGAAGAGTTCAGATGCAAAAGCCTCTAAGTACCGTCTGAAATTTTCATCTAAAATGAGCATTTTTATACAGGTCCTTTTCTATGCCATTAAAATGAAATAACTGAACATAAATATAGGAGCCTGATAAAAAAATGCTGATTTTAGATGAAAATTTCAGATAGCACTTAGAGCTTTTTGCATCTGAACTCTTCATATATGTATATATATATATATATATATATATATATATATATATATATATATATATATAGGGTGCGATTTGTGAAAAAATGTCTCAGGTTACGTATGTAGTGGATCAAAACCTTTCATCAAAGTTGTCCTAAAAACAAAACAATAACCGTTCTTGTCTTAGGACAACTTTGATTAACTTATTTGATCCACTGATCCACAAGTTATTGTCTGTAATTATGTGTAATATATACATAAGTATATAAGGTTAAATATTATGATTATTAATGTCCATTACTGTTAATGACGTCTTAGTAATTACAGTTAGAATTAATTTAGAATTTATTAGAATGAAAGTGAACAAGAATGCTGAATTCTATGACATGCATTCAAAATAGACGAATGCAAACCCACCTCATGTGTAGCTGCAGTCTTGAACATACTGTATAGAGATTTGACATTCTTCCACAGAGCATCTCACACTATGAGACATCCAGCTATACAACAGCATTTATACACTGCACTTGAATATTAGCGCGTACTCACTCACTCTCTCACACACACACACACACACACACACAAATACCCTTGAATGACCAATAATTTAACAAACACCGCGAGAGTTAAAAAAAACTGAGAGAATAAGACGACTTTTAGTCTTTTCATTCTTTTCTCATTTATTACATTATCCTGATAAGATAGCAGAGTTTGTGTCAGATAGAGAGAAGACCCAAGGTTGTTTCTGCTATTGCCTCTTCATTTTTCTAAAGTAAGTACACTAATTCAGGATGACAGCGTGAGAGAGACTGTTCTGTAACAGAAAAACATTTACTTTTACGACAACATATTCTCTCTCTCTTTCTCAAACACCTGTTTTCCTCGTTCCTCTAACTGATTTCCACAGTGCAGGCTTAACTTTACAACCGTGGCCTAAATCTCACAGAGCCTAACCCCACAGCTCAGTTCTGAAAGATCAGATGATGTCTTCTCTATACAACTGAAAGATCAAGAATAAGACCAAAAATATATTATCCAACATGTTATTCTTAATAAAAAGGCTCAAAGACAAGAGAGCGAGAGAGAGCTGAAGACAGACCGAGTAGAGAGAGTGAAAGTTGCTAACAGACATAAGCAGTGAAGGACATAGTGACTTTGAGAGTTAATTAAAAACAGAAATATAATGGTCAGTGTGTGTGCAAGTATAATAATAATACAATCCGACCCATTTACTGACAGACTGACCAGGAGAGCAAGAAAGACTGATCATATCATAAATGTTTATATCATAGAAAATGTAAACATACACATAAAATTAATATCAATGTAATTATATTAAGAAAACATTATGAACATTATAAAATGCATATTATTATTATGCAATAATATGTAATAATAACAAATTATATGTTGACATATTTACTTTTGTATGTGTTGCTCTTTTTTTAAGCAGTAACTTTAAACGAAAATACTAAGAAAAAAATGTATCTAATAATAAAATAAATTAATTTCTAGACAATGTTAAAATATAGACTGACCTTCATCCCAAGGTTTCCATAAAAAAAAGTTATAAAATAGAACATTATCAACATCCATTAGTCCCAGTTAATGAAATTCTGTCCAGTATAGCAAGTTACCAAAATGTTTGTGTGGAGAAAAAATAAAAATATTATAATGTTTAATCTCACCAGAATCTGGTCAAAATTCAGAACAGTTTCAAAAGTGTTGATGGGTTCCCTTATCATTGTGTTCTTTTTCCTGTCAGTCTGTTCCTATCTTCCTTTTCATCTGCTATGTGCCTATGTTCCTCCTCTCCTTCTCCTTTTAACCTTCACAAGATATTCAGATATTAGTAACTGTATCTGCCTTATAGGGGGTGTCCTGTAGGTTAATGCCTAAGCAAACCACATTACCCATAATGCAGTGCACTTCATTTACAGACTGTGGTTGACAGTGGGCTGTCAGCAGCTGTTAATTCATAGGACTGCGGCTTCCTAATCCTGTCTGGCGGTCAGCTGAAGTCCACTGCAGGTAACTGGATGTGAACACGTTTCTGCATCATTTCATTCATTGTCGTCTGTGCTGAAGTTGAATTCGGTTAAACCTGCATTAGGGCTGTCAAAATGGCTGAAAAACTAAATTCGAATTTTTTACTTAAATATTATCAATATTCTAATTTAAAAGACAATTTCAGTTGGGGTGAAAAAAAGCTGTTGGCTTCTCTCCCGAGGCCACAAGAGGACGCATCGAGCAAAATATTATGCACGTTTCTTCAAAGCATAATAAAATAACACGACTATCTTTGCATAATGTTTAAAATAATGCTTATAAACCATATATAATTAAAAAAGTTGCTTAAACAATTATATGTATGAAAACCAATCACAAAGAGTACTTTCTTCATTTAAAAACTTGATGCAGATGCTTGACTGAGACGTTTTTTAAAAGTTGAACTTACATTAATTTTACATAGCTTTCTAAACATTCTCTTCTGCGAGACGCGAGTGCAACGGTGATAGACGTCCCGCTAGAAAATGCGATAAATATGCGTTGTGTGAACGGCTTGGTTTCGGTTTTGACGTAAACAACATCTTCGCCACACTGATGCTCTCGTTTTCCGCAATATATTGAATGAATAATGTAGCAGCGCCGCATCTAGTGGGTTCAACTGGATAGGCTAACAAAAGCATTAAAATGCAATGACACTTACATCGTCGTCGCATTTCGTGCGCCACTGATAATACTGCCTGACGCACACCTAAAATTCGAATGCAATGTTTTTGCATTTGAATGTGGATTTTTATTTTAAATTCGACGAATATTCGAAATTCGAATGTTTTTCTGACAGCCCTAACCTGCATTAATGGTGTTGATTGAAGTTGGCTGTTTTATGCTGCTCATCAGCTTTGTGACGTAAAGTGACATCTCCAAGTTCACCTCTACACTGTCATTCATTAAAAGTAGTTTCGCTTTCACAACGAATCACACAGTGCCTTCACGACATGGCGGCGGCGGCAACAATACTACAGCGAGAATAAAAGTTACGCCTTCTTTCTTTGCGTGAACATTTGGGCGGCGTTATGCAAATTTTCCCAGATAGTGACATAGGTATGTGGGGGCGTGTTAGAACGAGCCGTTTTAGGTAGGTGTGGCTGACTCTTAACTTTTATAAAGAATATCTCTTTGGATTTGAGACTTTAGTCTTTGCAACTTTACAGATCTTCTTTATGCACCAAGAGCTTGTAGCACTCCAAAGAGAAAGGAAAAATTGAAATCGCATCATATGACCTCTTTAAGCAAAAAAGAGTTGGTAAACAAACTTGTTTGAATTTGGATATTTCAGTAGTCTGTAGTCTGCAGTTCGCAAGACCTAAGGAATATGCTAATTCATCATCAAAACATTATTATTTGCATTTTTCCCCAATAATGAAGTGAAAGTTCAAACGCAACAACCCTTTTATCTCCTGCACCACTCTCTCCAATTCACTCTCAGTCTGTTCATTGCTGTCTTTCAGCAGTCAGACTCCCAGAGGCCTCTGTGCTAAAGAAGAGGTCATCAGCAGCTGCCTGACCTGGAAGTGAAATCACTTAATTGTGACCATTAAAAACAACATTCAGTGTTGTTTAACATCAGTATAAGCAAACACTGCTGTAAACGAATACATCGTCCTCCAAGACCATACGCTATCACAATCATTAGTTTTTCCATCGTGGTGGAAACTTTCCATTGACTTCTTTTGTTTCACACCAAGCAAATTATAATTTCCATCCGTCAACTCTAAACCTGACCCTCACAGAAACCATTCAGCATTTTTAGGGATAGTTTGCTCAAACATTAAAATTCTATCATGATTTACTCACCCTCACTTGTTCCAAACCTATTTGACTTACATTCTTCTGTAAAACATGAGTGTTTTTTTATCCACGCAACGAAAATTAAAGGTGTCCAATGACTTGTGGACTCCACAGATGAAAGCCATACAGGTTGGGACCGACATGAGGGTGATTAAATGATCACATAATTTTCATTTTGGTTGTATTATCCCTTCATTCCCTCATAAAAGGGATAGTTCACCCAAAATAAATAAAGTCGTCATTTACTCACATCAAAATTGCATGACTTACTTTCTCCTGTGAAATATAAAAAGAAATTTAGAGAAATGTCGGTAGCACTTTCTATTACAGTCCTGTACCACATGTATTTATTATAGCAATTATAACTAGGTACTAACTGTAAATCTACCTCTAAATCTAGAATGGGTAATCGTTACTTTATATTACCCAGTACTTTCTTAGGTAATTACACTGTAAGTACATGAACTGCAATATAAAGTGCAACCAAAATGTCTAAGTGAATGGGAACCAAAAATGTCCGAATGTCCGGGAAATATTCTTTTGTGTTCTGCAGACGAAAGAAAGTCACACAGGTTTGGAACTGCATGACGGTGAGTAAAATTTAACCGAATTTTCATTTTTAGGTGAATTATCCCTTTAAGTTGGCATAATTTGACCACACACACATTTGTAATACTGTCTTGAGCAAGTAATGCGTTTATGCGTAAAATTTACAGAAGTTAAAAAAAGCTCCCGGCCCTGGCGATCTTCCCATATTGTGTGGCAGGAGAAGAAAATCGATGTGGGAACTCGCGAGCGAGAGAAGAGAGGAAGACAGGTGGAGAATTGGAAGGTTGAGGGGAGCTTGTGTGTGGGAACTTAATGACTTGTGACAGTGCAAAACTGACAGCTAAAGAATTGACGCTCGTCTCACTCTCACACACACCATAATTTACGACTATTCTCTCGCGCTTTCTTTTGACACTTGACCTTTTGTGTTCAATGTATTTCCTTTTACTTTAATACAATCCTCAGTCCTTCCCAATAAGCTGTCCAATAGAACCAAACTCGAACAAATAGCTCAAAGCGCCTAACCAGCTAACCATACGTTCCTCTCGGCCATACAGCGGCCATCGAGAGCAGCCCGGTGGAGAGAGCTAGGCGTATATTTAACCTGCATGCTCAGGTTTCTGCTAGCATATAGCAGCAGAGATGGAGTGCGTAGGTTAGCACGAATACGCACAAATCACGAGGTTTGGTCCACACATCTGCTTAGTTCAGCAAGTCTACGACATTGCAAATAATCCTCAAAGGCATGCGAGGTGTTTTACAGAATCTTCAGAAACCTGAGACTCTTTCCACTCCAAATGAGGCCAGTAAACAGATTTTGGACAGAAAATGCTGCAACGGGAAGCTATAAGCATACCGATAAGCATTAAAAAAGCAAGAAGGTGGAAAGCAGAGCATGCAAACGTGGTTTTCTCCCAATAAGCATCTGATAAGGAAGCACGAATCTACAGTATTGGCTCTTATGGACGTTTACGAGACAATTTGTCTTTAATCAGCAGGGTGTTGACACAGGTTACGACAATTCTCATGCCTATCCATGAGTTGTGCTAGAACAGCCCAGTGAGCTCCATGTGTGTCGCCACTAAGAATAGAATGGAAAATCAATTAAAGCTGAGGCTAGTGAAGTGAAAGACTTTGAGACCCATTATTTAAAGTCTCATAATTTGGGCAGACAAGCGTTTCTAGGTTAGAACAGACCAGACTGACCACGACAAACCTCAGCAAGCCACCCACCAAAAGCAAGACAGCGAAACGCCTCAGAGTGAGACAACAAAACAACGGGAGAGAGAAAGAGGCACAGAAAGACAGTGACTGACCAGGGTTTGCTGGTATCTCAGAGCTTTCCTTTGCGACGCATCGGCAGCCATCGACACGCTCGCACTGAGCCAAAAATAAACACACAGTCTCACTCCTGTGTTACAGCATATGAAACACATACACTCACTGACTCTTACCCGTTTATTCAGTTACACACACCACCCTGCTCAAAGCGCGAGATACACACGCTGCCTCACTCTTATGTTACAGTACCCGCAACACACACTTGCGAGAAAAATGCTGAGACGCGTGATTCTTCAATTAGATACACTGGAACACACCATCCACAAACTGTCAAAGTGTCGGCCTACCTGTAATACACTGCACCAACAACACTTATGAAGGCACAGAGAACGCAAACACATCACAAACATGCAGATATTCACAACTCTTACAAAACATTACCATAGTATCCATAGTTTCTGTCCAGTACTTGGTATTGGCTAGTTTGGTATATAAGCAAGCTGGTAACACAAAGGTCAGGGTTCTCGATCATTTTGAGCTACGAGTTTCCAGAATTTTTCCAATCCTAGAGTATAAGATAAAGATTTTAAATTATTTTATAGATTCCACTCACAAAGAGCAGTACTTAAGAGTTCAGTCAGAAATTTCCATATGTTAATATTTTATTAATTTTCCAAAAATTTCCAGGACCTAAAATCACTATTTTAGAACTCCTTTTTTTGTTTTACCTGGCATGTTCCATGACCATGAAAACCATTGAAAATGTACACCTTAAATGAACTGTAATTCTATTAGGAATGACAGAAATATTCTGGCAAATTTCTTAAATTATTCTGGGTTCCCACTGTTTCTTAACAATGTTTTTTTTATTATTATTTTTTACAGTGATTTTCAACAAATAGATAGCATTTTTAATTAACTAACTTAAGAGAGACTGGAAAAAATAATATGGAAATTTACATTACTTTTTTAAAACTGTTTATTTATTACCATTTTATTACTTTTTAATCCTTTCCAGGCCCAGAAAACACACCTTTGAAATTGCCTGATTTCCATGATTTCCAAGACCAAAAAAAAAAACTATAAATCACTTTGGATAAAAGTTTGAAAATTGCCTGAATGACAGAAAAGTTATTCATATTAATATTTAATATTAAAAATATTGGTAACGCTTCACAACAAGGCCCCAATTTTGAACACTTTAACAATGAGCAATACATTTGTTACAGCATTTATTAATCTTTGTTAACGTTAGTTATTAATAAAAATACAACTGCTCCTTGTAAGTTCATGTTAGAGCAGGTCTATTAAATAATATTAACAGATACAACTTTAGATTTTAATAATGTATTAGTAAATGCTGAAATTACCATTAACGAATATTAATAAATGCTTCAGAAGTATTTGACATTGTTAGCTCATATTAAAGTGATGTAAACTAATGTTAAACAACAGAACCTTACCGTAAAGTGTTCAAATATTTTTACATATCAAATTTGAAGATTATTTCTACCTGATAAAGGACTTTAGAACTAAAAAAAAAATTTAATCATTTACATTACATTTCCAGTGCTGTAAAAAAACACTTCCCTAATATCTCTAGGTATTCCAGGACTGGAAAACCTAGAAATATTAAGAGATTTTTTTTTTTATTATTTTTTATATATATAGTTTTGCAATGTTAACAATAATCTGCATCTATGGTATTCTAGAGGGAAACTATGGTTGCCATGGTAAATTCTTGTTAGGAGACCATTCATTTTGTCTACACATTCTGTAAGTACGAACACATAATCCAAACACTAGAATAAGCACTGTCAGGATATAGGAAATAAATAAGGATCAATTTTATGAAGAGGGCAAGAAAAACTGTTTTTTAAAAATCACTATAAGGTGTAGTGTAGTGAGTAAAAACTCAAAGACTCAAACCGAGAGCTGGCGAAGAGAGTGACTGAAACAGATGAGCCCAAACAAGCGTACTTGTGTTTTGTGTTAAATAGATAATACAGGTCCAGATTTGCTTGTCTTTTCTTAGCTGCGGCACACGGCTAATCGCCGCCTCATCTCACACTAACGACATCCCCACTCTCAGCCGTTACTAGCGGCAACATGCCTCCCCATCTATCTGCAGGCCTGAACCCCTCCCAGCTGGATTTCCGTTTTACTTCCACCTCTTCTTGTTTTTGTTCCTTCTGGCGAGCATGGGTGTTTTTTGACAGGACACCACCCCCTCGGGGGCACCCGTGTAACATGATGAGTGAGTATGTGTTTTGGAAGGAGCTGGGGGGGGGGGCAACATGACCCAATACAACAGCGTCAATGCCGCAGCGAGGAAACTCAGATGCCCCGCACAGTCTTAAAATACAACTCACTCTTGCTGTGATTCAACCTCTACTCTGATTAACGGGCTGATGAATATGTAAACTCTCCGCCAACTCATAGCTTCTAGAGTCCGAAATGTTTACAGGAATTACCCTAGAGAGACATCCGGGTGAAGCATCCACTGATCTGACAAGCTAAAAGTACAGCAAAACCTCATACACGATCCTTCGTGACTTCAAGTGGATCTGAAATACATTGTGTAGGTTGTCGCTTTTTATATCACAACTGGGCCTGCCAATCGATTGGCCAGGATATACCTGGAAGAACGTCTCGGTGGACGACTAAATAAAGCTTAAAAATAAATAAAGTGATTAAAGTAATCCTCCACGCATTTATATACATACCATCTGGGCCTTGCGGCAAAGGTTTCAGTTCTGGAGTCACGCTAACAGGTCAGATGGGTAAGTGTTACGGGATCGGTACAATGACGGCCGTTCCTGCAGCCACGGCAGGACAGAGAAACCCGAGCACACGGATAAAAATGCATCACCACGGAAGCCGAGGACAACTCTGAAAAACAGAGAGGGAGAGGGAGTGAGAGACATCTAATACTAAACAACTCAACACAGAGCATAACAACATGGCACTCTATTATAACCAACCAGACAATACACTCCAACTCAAATACACAACAACCGATACATTTATCCAAGCAAACAACTATAGAAAGAAATCCACAGCACAAGTCAATGGTCTTTGGAACAGTATTTCTTTATTACATGGCAGCTTTTGCATTACAAAAATACAAAAATGACAGTTCCCTATAGTTTTCTTAAAGCACCCTTTAGAGCTGGTTTGTACATATGACAAAGGCAGTGAATAAACCAATTAATATCAAGTTTGCAAGGCATTCATCTGGCACAGTCAGGCTGCCAGGGACTAAACTGGATTATATTATATGTATCTATGTCCATTGTGGGTTTTAATACCTTCATAGGGGAACTTTTAAACATTTGTTACCACAACTAGAACCTGTAGCGCTCAGTGTCACAATGCTTTCACCATTACAATTCTGAACACGCATTCAAAACCAGGTGAACACAGCCTGAGAAATACATTGATTAAAATGTATAAAGTTACAGTTAGAGGAGTAGTTTAAAATGAACCCATCTTTCCTTTCATGTTAGGCTGGTTCTGGAGAACATCATTGTGCTGGCATTCTCTCAATGGAATGACTGCAGCATTAAAGAAATACTTACAAACACAGTACAGTAAAACTGTGACACATTTTCCTAGTGTATATACATTGTCTGTTTCCTACTTTAAGTTTATTTTTCATTTTGAAACAACGTTTGACTAATGAAAATAACTTTTAGTATTTCATCAAATAAACCAGTCATTTGTTTAAATATTTCAATATATTTTTTTCTAAATTATCATGGCACTGTTTCCATTATGAAAGTAATCCTTTATAAATTATTTATTTGCACCAGCCCCTCATTTTATACTTAGGATTTTAATGTGTGTTTAAAATGAACTTATGCCCATATTATTCTGCCAGTTCAAAGAAGCTTATTAGTTAAAATATCAAAATAAAACCCAACAAAGCAACAGTTCCTTGAAAGCAATATCAGCATGAACAGTGTACATCTACATAAAACCTTTTGGCTTCTAAGACAGTAAAAATTAAATAAAATGCAGTAAAATAAAATAATCATGTTGAGTGATAACCTATGGTAAAGGTGATGAGTGTGGAATGTAGAAGAAAGTTTGAGGGATGCCATGGCAGTGTCAAAAGGTCAAAGGTTGCGACCATTAACCTAAAGGTCATGCCTACTGGATCAGGAAGACACACACACAGATGGAAAACAGCACACTCAAATTTACAGTCTACATTCCCACGAGGAATAATGTTGTGTGTGCAGAACAGAAACTGTGTGACTGTGTGTCTAAAAACTGGAAGCTCTAAATGACAAAAGGTGAGCTGATAAAATGCAAAAGCTCTCTACCGCCACCTGTAGGATTTTCTTTAAGACAGAATACTTTCAGTCGCCATAATGTGCATTCATTGGCACACAGAATGTTTGAAGTGAAAAGAAATGTGCAAGAGTAAGAGAAACATGCATATGTACAGGCATAATTACAAAACATGTTAGAAGGATATATAAACGAGTGAAAACACCATTTGGAATGCAACTGGAATCCAGAAGTTTTGGAATTACTCAAATGTCTGGAGAAGTATATTGATATGCATCTTAGTAATGTTTTTAAAAATAACTATTATACGCTAACCAAAATGGATCAATAAATAGTTTAACTTTTAACTCAGAGTCAGGAAGCCCTATCGAAATTCAAAAAAGCTGCCATGGTGCATACAGGATAACTAAAGAAAATTAACAGATGTCATGCCACAGTACTTACAGAAAACATTAACTGAAACCAAAGATAAAGTAAGAGCAGATCTGCTCTGCTCCAATCTAATAAGTGAAATGGTATGAAGGAGTTTAGTATGGTACTGGCACAATGCTACTATGCATGTCTATGCATACAACCATGTATGTGTGACAGATGGGGGGTTTATCATTAAACTGCTCTGAATGTACCAACAAGTTGGCTATAAAAAGGCTCCACAATTGCAAAGCATACAGAACATGAATTACTGAGAAAACAAAACTATACAAAGAAGAGTGAAAACAAATAGATATAAAAATTAATCCGATAAAACAAAAGACTGATAAAATGTTGGCTTTGGTTAAAAAAGGGTAATTCTGTGGCAGATTTTATACAGCTGCTGAATAAAAAAAATGAATTAAAATATATTTAATTTTCCAGCTTATTTTTAACTCCAATTTCCCCCTATAAATCATGAAAACAAATGGATAAAACAAATGGAAAAAAAAAAAGTTAAGAGCAAGGCAAAAAAATAAAGAATAAATGGAGAATGTTTGTGATAATGCATTTTCTAAGTGCACCCAAGAAGTTTTAAAAAATCTGATCTATCTTGGCAAATCCACTGTAAATAACACACGCATCCTATGAATCTGTCATTGTGCTGAGGGATGTGAAACAGATGACACATGGAATGGGTGTAAGTAGATTTACATGACTCTGTGTGTTGTGTGCTGAGCTTGCAGCAGGTGATGGATGTACACACACACGTGCGCTAAGCTCCCGCTACTGCATCAAAATCAGTTTTGAGGGCAGTGTGTTCTGTGTGTGCTTCGTGCCTGGGGAGAGTGTGTGTGTGTGTGTGTGTGTGTGTTTGTGTGTGTGTGTGTCTAGTTGTTGGGGTAGTACTTAGGGAAGAGGTAGAGGTCTTTACAGAGGGAACTGGTGAACTCTGACATCTCTTTACAGCGATGATGGGCTGAACCAGGTGCGTATCCCTCTCTGCTTTTAATTCGACCATTCACCTATAGAGAACAACAGAGAGAGCAAAATATATTTTAACCCTATAAAGCCTACTTTTATCATATTTTACATGCAAACTTTTTTTATTATATTTGAAATAATTATATTTTAGGCATCTTAATTATCAACATGATCAAAACTTTGCTGAAAACACCATTATACACAATCAACTACATGCCGTCTGTCATCTGATTGAAAATTTATACTTTTTAGCAAGTAAAAGGCCTTTTAGTATAATTCATCCCCCATCAGGTTGTGGAAACTTAGGTTTCATTTATTATCCATACATACATCATTTTTTGAAAAGTCATGTCAAAATGTGAGTATCAAAGATGATACATTAAGCTTTTGAGGAATGTTATCTGCACATCTCTTAATCCACATTGCATTATATGTTTTGCCCCCACAATTAAAACTACACAGTTTTTAATCATATAAATTTATTCAAACATCACTGAAATTTTATCTCACTATATTATTGGATGATATAGAGTGACAACTGATATTTATACACATTTTATGTAAGTTGTCTGCTATACTGATAAAGATCTCATTGATTTAAAAGATATCAGAATTTTGTCTTGTTGTCAATATAAGTATTAGCAACTGCAATTTGCATATTTTTGCTCATTTAGGGCCTCTGAAGAACACTGATATGTTTGAGCTTTATATTCTCCTATATCATACCATATGGGCCACAAAAGCCTGAAGTATCAAATATGATACTCAACAAAAACACATATGCAAACTGTTTTAGATTTTGTCTAAATGTTCAATAAACTGATCAATGTCAAAACATATTTTCATGGCTGTTATTTCATATGTCAGGCTTTACATGATTATGCTGTTACAAGTTGTGAATAAGGTGTTATTTATAAAACAGTCCGATTTTGAATGGCTATCAACTGAATTAAATATCAAAGTGCCAGGTACAAAACACGAAATGTTAACATTGTTTGGAAACCATCAATGGCCATAAATCAGTGTATTCAAAATGTGGACTAAAATGTTTTACCTGCACAAGTATGTCTGCCAGGTGTGTGTCGTTGGCTCTCTGTCTGATTGTGGTGTTCAGTTCCTGAATGAACCAGGACCCTTTCTTGGTGTTTCTCATTGCAGCAGTGCCTGAAACACAAAACATCAGCAATCTGCACAGCCTGTGACATATGACATGATGAATGGTAATAAAATCAGATGAAGATACAATAATGTGTACACACTGAAACCTTTGAGGGTGGCAAAGCCGCAGATCATGTCGGATCTCTGGGGCAGTTTGACTCTCAGTCTCTCCCTGTCTTTCTCCTCCCTCTCTTTGTCGTCTCTCTCCCCCTCTCTGCCAGCATCCCTCTGTTCACAGCCTGGAGATTGAGTCCGTTCCTGCCCATCCAACTGGTCCACGCCGTTGTCCATCTCCTCTGAAATAGAAAGAAATGTTTGTTTGCTTGTTTTTTTAAGTTATTTTACACCATGCTAGCTTCTGTGGCTATTTTATATTTCATTGTCAATTTAAAATACAATAAATATACAGTATAAATAATAATAATAAAGGTTTAAAACCTATTTTTGAAAAAAAAAAAAACTGACTTTATTAAAACCTATTTAAATGCTTCAGCTGAATAAAACTAATTCTTCAATTAATTAAAACTAGCACATTTCCATACAATATGCTTCAAAGATCAGATTTTGGCATAATGGTGCATCTTTACTTCATATTAAGCACTGAAACAATTAATTCATTAGTATATATTTGTCATTTTTCGCTTTCAAAGAATTCAATAAATGTGTCCGAAAATACTATCTCTCTCTCTTTATATATATATATATATATATATATATCTTTTTTTTTTTT
>NW_015546079.1:261596-288206 GCF_001515605.1 Sinocyclocheilus anshuiensis
TTTTTTTTTTTTAGTATTTTTCTTTTTACTTACTTAATATTTTATAAAAAATACATTACCAGTCAAAACCATGACCATTAACAAAAAATAAATAAAAATAGTTTGGAAAGATATTCGTACATTACTTTACAGTTTCTATTTGTATACAAAATTAATTTCAAACACAGGAGTCTTTAAATAAAATTATTTTTAAAATGGAGAAATGAGGAGAAAGTCAGTCCAGTGTTATTTTAGAATTAATTATATATTATAGTATATAGTGTTACTTTCAATTTTTGAAGTTTAATTTTTAATTTTAGTAGTTTTGTTTTAGTTTTAGTAATTTTGTTATGTGCTTGGTTAATCAACAGTAACTCACCTCCTCGACAAGCCTGAATGAAGAACATCTTTGGCTTATTCTGGAGCAGAGGGCAGCGGGCGTTATCAAAAACCTCAAACACCCAGTCCAACTGAGAGACAGAGAGAGACATTTGAAACTCTGATATGTAAAGGAATCTTTTACAAGGTAATAAATTTACTTCAAAAGGAACTCACATATTGATGAACGTATGACTGTGTGTATACCTAAGAATAAATAGTGATGCATGAAAATAAATAACCTTAGCTGAAACCAGTAACTCAAAAACCGAAAAAGATTTTTTTTAACTTAATTAAAAATAGTTTTTTTGTATAATTGTACTACCATTATTGCACTTTTTCTTTTCTTTTTTTTACAAAACAAAATCTAAATATAACTTTTAATTAAGACGAAAACTGAAATCAAAAATTCATTTTATTTGATAATCAATTAATTTATTGTATTTAATAATCAACCAATTGTACACGCATTTAAAGTACACATAACAGTTCTTATGTCAACTTTTAAATAACAGAATTTGTCGTTGAAATATAAACATTTAAACGGTGGCTGTAATAAAAACTTGTTTTTATGATAGATTTATTCAAATATAAATTAAACAAGACAACAGGTTAAGTAAAAAATATAATAAATATGTAATATAATGCATATATTTAGGATAATGCTCTTGTCTAGTTATTTTTTTCTAGCCGATTATGCAGTTTATGGACATTGAATGATTTTCCTGAGATAAATGTAATGTTGTGACATTGTTTACAAGCTGTCAGATGTCTTTCCATGTTTGAAACACTGACTAAGCAATTATGAAAATGATACATTGATTTCAGTGAGTTGTACAGTTTCTTTCAACATACATTCTGATGTTCATTCATGTTTATTTCGTGCCATGACTAACAGTAAATAGGAAAAGATGATCAGTTACAGCGATCTGTTACGCTACATTAAAAAGCATCAAAACCACATTTATTGTTTGTATATCATGATCAAATGTGAATTTCTATAATAATGAAAATTTGAAATATGATACTATTTCATATTAAAAGTAACAAAGTACAAAGCTTATTGGATGGCAGGTGAGCTACAAATAATGTTTAGTGAAGTTCATGCATCAACAGAAAACAGCATAGACTAAAAGCTTTCTCTTACGATTTAAGAATCCATATCAGTATCGATTAAAAAAATGTGAAATGGATATTTTTATTCTATCACTAGTGGTATTAAAATCAAGTGCACCTCCAGCAGCTGTCCATCAGTGCCGTAGACAGATCCCTCAACTCCATGTGACAGTAAACACACAACAGTGCAGTCATACTCTGCATGCTCCTGCCGCTGGGCAAACTGTTCTAGGCACCTGCGCATTGCCTGAAAAACACAAATCAAAAACTTAATAATTGACTTTGCTTTGCAGGGCAGTCTGACTCTGCAGCATGTCTAACTCGCCTCCGCCGTTAGGTCTTTGTGCAGGCTGACTGTGAAATCCAGCTCCATAAAGAGTCTCCTCAGCGTCTCCTCATCCACCTCTCCTCCCCTCCGGACATCTAAATCAGTGTTAGCGGAGTCAAACCTCACGTTACTCAGCACCAGGGCCAGCCCTCGCGGACAGGAGCGCATCGGGTACGCCTGAAAGGAAAGACATTTGCATAGAGGTTACACACTGTGTTAACATAGCATAAAATATATGCAAATAAAATGGGTTTTTGTCTGTGAGTATGCAAAGGAATAGAGTTTGTGTCCTTATACCTGTGATCTATGGGACTGGTAAAATTCCGGCATACAGGGAACAACAGCTGTGGTCACGGGAGAGTCGGCATCCAAACACATCTCCATGGACTCTAAAACACACACACACACACACACACACACAAACAACCCCATTAGCTCAAAAATATTAGGCTCATCTCACATAACAATTTTCCTTTATCTATTATGCTTTCTTCTATAACAAGTATGTTTAAATATGCTTGTTTGGCAATTGAACTAAACCTGAAACAATTAATTATTAAATGGAAAACCTATACTATAATTAGAAATGTTGCATAAAAATGACATACATAGAACATTCGCCTGTACGTGTAACGTAATAACCAGTCAGAGAAAAGCAGCTCCAGCTCTTGGTACCATGAAGCTTGTTGTCACATAGAAAAAAAATTACCATTCAAAACAGCAAACCTCCAGGGAATTAATCACTGGTAGTAGATAAAGTCATTTATTTGACCATCCTCTTTGATAAGATGTCCTGTATCCATGTGTACAACAGTACCAGATATTTGGCATAGAGTGTGCATGGCATAAATCTCATCATTAGCATAGTATGCACAAAGCCTGCTTTATCTTAGTTCAATAAATGTTCATTTTAAAACTGAAGTATACTTTGGGCTTTATGCACAAACACTAAAGTGCTCACCATGAGTCCGGGCTCTTTTCACAGGTATAACACATTCCTGAGTTGGACGAGACAGTGAGGGCTCTGAAAAGCTTTTCTGTGAAGATAAAAAAAATTTAAAAAAACACAAAATCACTTTTCTACACTGACTAGAAACTTACAGTTAGTTCATAACCCACTATTCCAAAGGAAAGGAGAGTTTGAACTTGTCTGTTTGACCGTTTTTTTTTAAGAATCTGGGTAGTTTGGGTGTGGTAAACTGGTGCATAATACTTCCCGTTTAGTCCTACCCTCTCTCCCTCTCGTTTACTCCACTGACCCAGCTCTGACCTCTGTGGGTGGCGTGATTTCTATACGTCTCTATGGTCATAAGACTGATCCCACAACTCTTCCTGCAACTTACTGTCTTGAGAAAATATTGTATTTTGGACAAGAATATATAAAGTGTTTGGTAAACAGTATAAAACTTTAAATATATAGAAAACAAATAAGCTTTATTTTCCTTGCACAACATTTTTTTTCCTATGAATACAGCACATCTGTTAACACTGCCTCCCTGGCTCTCATCAGATGTGCTGTCATTGCTAAAGAAGACTTTTCTGGTCCCTCACTGCAACCCATTATGTTCTTATAGAAACCTGTCAAGTCAGTCTAACTGGGTGTGATTCCGAAGTGAAGGCACCAACTCACGTCTTTCTCTGTGAAGTCCATGAGCAGTCTGCTGAGGTGCTGTTGCTCTGTCGCTGTAAGAGCAGCACAGAAGCTGCTAAAAGCTTGAGGGCCACGTTTAGGCAAAAGAAACAACAAATGACGACTCTTGCCCTGGGATGTCGGTTTAGCCTGAAAGGATTCAAATTAGCTAATGGTTCAAAATAATCAAAGCATTATTTATGAGGCTTTCCACACCTATTAGGACTGTAAAATTTAAATAAATAAATAAAGGCTGCCACTTATTGGGAAATGGCTATTCAAAAAAAAAAGTACTTTATAGCATTTTACAACATTATACAACGTTTTCTAAATAAAACATAATTTTTTAGCATAGATTCCATGTAGATCTATCCAATATAGAACTAATACTAAGCTAATACTAATACTTTAACATGCCATAATGGTTTCTGCCATGTTTTCGGTAAGAATTCCATCTTGTTGTAGACACTGGATCAGCAGATCATCCACCACTAAGTCCTGCAGAATTGTGACAGAGTTCTGCCTGAGCACTCGTCGCTCCCATTCTTTCATGCCACACTCTCCCAGCATGATGAACCTCTGAGTTTAAAAAGGGAAAGAAAAGGAAAGACAGTTACAAAACACTCCCATTATAACAAACAGTTTATATAAAACTAATTTAAGTATTCTTTTTTTATCAAAAAACTGTAAGAGTTAAAATAACAGCTAACAGTTATAAAAATGTACAATTATACATACATAAAATTATACACAAATAAAAATGTTTATAACTTAACTTCAAAAAAATAAGTGACACTGGAAGTGACCATGGAATTTGAATTGATTATTATTGCATAATATTAAATTAAAGCCTTCTGTGTATATATATATATATATATATGTGTGTGTGTGTGTGTGTGTGTGTGTGTGTGTGTGTGTGTAAATATATGACTATTTATCATGATCACTATTATGTAAAAAGAAAACAATGACATTATTTATTAATTTTATGAAGTATTCAGACATGTATTTGTTGTGCTGACTTCATTCTAACTTCAAGTTAAAAAATATATATATATATATATATATATATATATATTATACTATTTTAATGTTACCATGCAACAGTCAAATGTCATTGCAACTATGCCTCTTTTGCATATAATGTATAAAATATAATTTATTACGTTTTTCTTTTGAATTTGGGGTGAAAGTGACCTTCCAGTCTATGTTCATTATGTCAAAACATTCACCATTATAACACGCACAGGTGAGGAGGGTCAAGTGATCTGCATGCCTCCAGTGTTCTGCTACTGTCTACAAGTTATAAAGGCTACGAGGATCACTTTACCTGTTTTGATACAGTCCTTGCCGTGTGAAGATGACAGTAAATGACACTATAATGACGATGTATGAAGGGTGATGTTGATTAGATGTAAATCCAAAATGATGAATGCCAGCTCGCGCTGCAAACTAGCTTAGCATGCTAACGTTAATCAAAACAAAAATAAACACAACTGTCAATATAAAATACTGCTGACACTAACTTTATCATAAAAGCAGGCCAGCTGCTAAGCTTCAGCTAAAATAGTTTTCCTAGGCTGTTTATCAAGTTGACCGATAAAAAATAAACTAAATTAACAACGAGCTACACAATACTATTAGCTGTAAGGTGCTAGCACTTCATGCGAGCGTTGTTGTTCTCGACGCAAAATTCATCCTTTAAAAATTCATTTTCTTTTTTGTCTCATTTCTCGAGGCAACACGCGGAACGACAGAATTCGTGCCGGAAAATGTATTTTTTTAAATAACTGACAATACTCTGATTCTCTCTACAAACTTCCGCGGGTGATGATGGAGCTTGGCAGCCAATGGGTATTTCGTATGAAGATGATTGACGTGAGGAGAAGCCTATCGCAGCCCCGTCCGCCCACGAAAGGGGCGGATGTCTGTTTCATCCACTTATTTGAAATTTGAAACTTGTGTAATACCTCACAAACATCATTGTTAGACATACAGTTCATTTAGTGATTCCATTATTTAAAATTACCATTAATTATCAGCACAAGTCTCATTTCTGTTCACATTTTATTTCAAGTTTCCATATTTCCCAGACTCGCTTAACATCCTCATTGGACTATAGACTTCCTACCCTCGTAGGTAGCAGCTTGTGTGTAGTCACTGATCGTGATCTATATAATATCTCTGTTATAGATCAGTGTGTGTAGTACTATATCATTTAACATCAGACAGAATTCCAGAGGTTTTAACTTTGGTTTTACTTTGATGACACTTGACTATACTAATGAACGCACAAATTACATCACTAATATGCCTATTTTAGTCTAATATGCCTAATTTAGGCCTACATACAGGTGCATCTCAATAAATTAGAATGTCGTGGAAAAGTTCATTTATTTCAGTAATTCAACTCAAATTGTGAAACTCGTGTATTAAATAAATTCAATGCACACAGACTGAAGTAGTTTAACTCTTTGGTTCTTTTAATTGTGATGATTTTGGCTCACATTTAACAAAAACCCACCAATTTTCCACGACATTCTAATTTATTGAGATGCACCTGTATACTGCATTAATTGAAAATAGCACCACATGTTTTCTAATATTTGTATTATATGTAGCAGTAAATGGTGTATAATTTAGAGGTGAATAGTGAATAGTGTTTAGTTCCATGACTCCCCCCACCTCCCCCTACTGAAATATAGTAAATTCTTTTCACATTCATTCAGCCCTCATGATTTACAATCTCATGACTCATACAATCTCAGTTTAATCTAAATCAAACAATTAAAAGATACAAGACACATCCCATTTCCCTTTTTGACATTACTTGGCAACACCACTCGAGATTTCCTAAATTCGCATGTATGGGCACAGTGTAGACCTGTCTATGACCTATATTATGAAGACTTTAACCAAAGCAGGTTAACAAATTGTAGAGTCTCATAATTGTAAAGTCTCATTTTCGAATTAGGAAGACTTGAGTTGAAATCCATTTTTAGGACTCTCTGTTTTTTATTTGCATTTGACATAGGCTATAATTGGCTAGATTAACTTTCTAGAATGACAAATGGATTCAAAACAGATTCTAAAGAAGAATTTTGTTATCACCAATATGGAAAAGCAAATGACAATTTTGAAAATGTAAATGATCATTATTTTTAATAAATGGTCAAAGCAGATAACTTAACACATTTTTAATTAGTTAATTATTTAGCTCATAAATCATTCCAACAAACAGAAAAAGACTCCACTAGATTGTATTATAAGCATGCATGGATTCATATGCGAGCTCTAACAGGAACAGACAGCAACCACAGTTTGGACAACTTGGAGCCCAAGTGGTGTATCATGGCAAATTTAACAGGCACAAAACAAAACCCACCATTTACTCTGTTTTTTTTTTTTAATAATGTCTAATGCCAGTTGTCTCATTTAGGCACTGAAAATAAAATAACAGATTTTATGTGTAATAAAATACTAATTTTCACCTAACATGGCATATACGCCACTAATATAAAATGTATAACCTGCAACTTTATGCTGATAATAGAGGCCATGAAGAAATTGAGAATGTGTAATTAACCAGCTTGTGTGGAGACCTGTTTTGGTCAAAGAGTTTTAAATGCTCAAAGAACAGTTCAAAGTTCTAAAGCTTTAATGCAATCCAGAAGCCACCAGTTTTCTCTAGGACAGCAAAATGTAAACTCTGTGAAGAACTACACAAGTGCATACACACACCAGTAATCAAACACTTTATTCACACCATCTCCTCAACAATTCCAAAGCAAACAAAATTAATATTTTTTTCATACTAAAATTGTACAGAACAATAAAGCAGTAGCAAGAACAGTGAAGTCACCTCTTTGCACAGGCCTGTATCTCATGAAGAACAGTACATCAGAATCAAGCCAAATGCATCATACCTTTCTGCCATTAATATGGACTTTAGTTAAAGCAGAAGCTAAACCAGCATTTTCAATCTGATACTTTAGAAGTGCTTTTTAAGGAGCCTCAAACTGACTTTTATACACAGACCAAAAGCACCTTTTATGGCTTGGATTTATAACCATTAGCTCTCTTCCTCCTGATTCTTTAAACAGTTGAAAGGCTATGATCTATATACCTCAAAAACAGGAGTGTTTAAGCTCATTCATGAGCTTGGCTCCTCAAGAACATGGTTATGTTTAGGGAAGATATATGACTCCACTAAAAAAAAAAAGCTTCAGTGCATTCAAACACACAGTACACAGTACAAAAGCGGTGAAAGAAAAACATAATGGTGCTCTGTCATAGTCTGGAATTTGTCCTGTGGTTTCCAGTGAGGATTTACAGTAATTTATACCGTATGAAATAGATCCCACGGTCAAAGAATCATAAACCTTTTGCAATAACAAGTAACCAAAGTGAAAAGAAAACCAACCAAATGGAAACACATTTCCTTTCATGTTGTTTCATTAATTATTATCAAGAGTAATGTGCCACAAATGGGTCTCTCCCAGAACACCTTTTTATCTTATAGAAAGCATCATTTTCTTCAAATGTATCTTATTAATAACCTTTATGAGTTATCTTTAATAACATAATTCAGAAACATGGCATATAGGTTGTAACAGGCTGAAGAGGTACACCTCATCAGATCCTTGTAACTTCTTTATACTAACACAACATTCCACAACAAATAGCCCATTTGGAATGTAAAGCAGAGCATATTTGTGAGTTCAATCAATCAATTTTAGTTAATTTATGGAAATTCTGAAATTAAAAAACTGAGTTGGTGGAGCATAAGCTTAAAAAATACATTTCAGTTTCATCAAACATGGGTTCATACTGCAAGTAAAACTTAATTCTAATCAAATTAAGTACTTACAGCAAACTACATCTTTGTGGTGACCATATTACAGTCAAGCAGCGTTGATGTATTTTACTTCCTATAAAGAGATAAAACGGGCAGTGTTGCATGTTGATCATGTTATCTTATTATAAATATCTAATTAGCAAATATAATTGTGGGTCTTTGAAAACTAGTTAGCAAACTTTTACATTTAACAAACACCAAATCAACATTTTAAAGGATAAATAAAGAATACATGCTATTGGGAAGTTAAATACAAAAAAACAAAAACAAAAAAACAGCAGCACTTCTGAAATAGGAACATGCCTGCTGAACTGAACATCTCTCTTTGGGTTTCAAAACCGTAATAACTGCCCAGCCTCTTCTCATTGGTTGATGTGATTTGGTCACATGGGAAGTAAATGGTCATCCCTTTCCTCTTGCTCCTCCCCAAGAGGTTCAGTAGCCACGCCTCTGTATGTGGGCCGTTCTTCTCTGTTGCCACGGGAACGACAGACAAAATCGCATCCGTCCTGTTAGGAAAAAAAAAGTTATATTTGTTTCATAAAAGGGAAAAAAAAGACCAAAGCAGAAGATGAACTGAGACAAATATATATGCAATTATACTTACAGCAGATAAGTTGCCGGTCTCTGACCAAAAGGTATAGTTGGGGAACTGTTCAACTCCCTTCGCTCCAACTACAAGTCGCTGATAGAGGAATCCACCAGTGAGATACACAGCCAGGCAGCAGAATACACTATGGACAGCAAACAGGAACATGATTACATATAAAATATGAGCAAAAGACATTAATGTTTCTCCTTAATCGTCTCTAATGGTGTGATGACCCCTGTGAGAATTTTAAAACGGACATAACTCACACAGTTTCTGCCAATCTCATGCTAATCTTGAGTAGCTACAGACTAGAGTAGAGCGCAGCTTTTGCATAACGATCATCTGCAAGCTGTGACATCGATATAAATAAAACGGGAACAAAAACTTTATTGACTTAAATTAACTATATGGCTAATGAATTAATGAATGAAGCACGTTGATGCTGCTCTTGCTCTCGCTCTGATTGATGTGCGCGCGCACTCTTCCGGGAGACGTGCCCATACAAGGAATCCCGCCATTTATGACGTTATATAGGACTTTCCTAAACATGTACGAACCCTGAAGGAGTGTATTTGGCACAGAAATACTCCGTCATACGTCCAACTCATTTTTTGAGACTTATTTGGTCATGTTTAGTACGAGAATCCAACACTTTAACAGTGTAAATAAGTCAGAAAGCATGAAATAGCATTAGAACTCCCCTTTAAAGCACTCACATAATAAGGAATATGGAGCCGGTACTGAGTTTAGATGGGATTACAGGACAGACCACATTGGAGTCCAGCTCAAACAGGTAATAACAGTCCTGTTGCTTCTGATTGTCCTCCAAAACCACTGAAAATGCATTCTAACAAAACACATGCACACAAAATTAATAATTAATAAGAGCTAAGAAATAATAATGAGTTGAAATGATGAGTAAAAGCTACTATGCTATCTTGAATACCTGAAATAATTTAGTCCAAGCATGATAAAGCACTAATGCTACTAACAGAATTTGGCATTATTTTCAGCAAATTTTCATCAACAGTATATCAAATAGACGTGGATCACGTGTTGACAGAAATACAACTAATACTTTTGTTATGAGGATCAATGATAACGCTAAACTTATTCTTTTTCAGATCTAAAAAAAATTATTTAAAAATACATTAAAAAAAAATAGCAGATGCATTTTATTTAAATATTGTAGGGGTATAAAGTAAAAAATGCCAAGTGTCATTTCGAAAGCATTAAAAAGTTCATATCGTTGTGCTTGTGCTGCATGAAATCATAATCATGGCTCTTCTTGCCTCTTGTGAACAGTGGCTGTCGTATTTCTCTCCCCCTTCATAGAAGAGCAGAACCCAGTCACCTGCACCAAGAACAAAAGGAGAACTAAGGTCAAAAATGAGTTAACAAGGCTTCCTGTAACACCTGGAAAAAGTTCTGCAATTTAGTGAACTTTGATGTGTGTTTTAATGCGGGTTGTATTAACAATGTTCTCTTGCAATGCATCCCTGCCAAAATTCAGTAGTCATTATTATAAATTAACGTTGATAACAATTAAATCGGAATTAACTGTTATTTTAATATTAATTCAAAGAGATATCGAAGAATGTAACGGTTTCAGAAAAGTCTACCTGTAGCAAAAAAGCAAATGGTAAAACGTCACTTCTAAAGGTCAAGCAATGTAACATACTTCCTCTGATAGCTCGTGTGTTGGTGTAGTTCCCAATTCGGACCAGCTTTCCTCCTTTTTTGTCTTGCTGCACAAGACCTGCATCCTTTATTCCGCCAGCATCTCCACACACCTGAAAAATATACGAAAAATCCTTCTCCTTTCCTTCCGTTGTGAAGCTGTTTAGAGTGAATATGAAGACCGTTATTAACATTAACAAGACCAGCACAACCTGCAAACCGAATTAATGCTAGATTAACTGTAAAAAAACCTGACTTACGTTTGATTGGTGAGAGGCTCCAGTAAATGGAGCGCATTTTGCTCAGACTTGCTCTGTGAAATCAGCTTGCAGTTGTCTGTGATGAACTCCGCTTGTACTCCAGCAAGTAGTACGTAAAGAGGAGTGATGATTATTCTCAGAGACAGCAACATGACTTTCAGCGGTGACACCTGATGGGAAAAGGGCACTACATTAAAAAAAATGGTCAGTGAATTTATTCAACGATTGACTAATGCATGCATCCAAAACATGGGCAGTGTAACAGTAGCCTGACACAAGATATGCATATAATACATATTTCACTATGCACAGAGCATTTTATGATTAGCGAAGAGCACAAATTAGACAAACTGTGTCCTTTTTCCTGGTTAATTCCAATTACTTTTGGCATCTCATAATAAATCACATTTGATAACATTTTGTTTTGCTATTAGTTAGTATCTAGGGAGTTTTTGAATGGTGCATATCTTTAACACACATGTATATTTCACAAGTAAATCAAAGACTAATTCCCGAGTCGTGTGAAATATTTTTTGGTCAGAACTGATAAAGATTTTAACTTTAAACAAAATTGCACTCTGAAACGCCACAGTCATCAGTGGCTCTTAAATATAATCATATTTGTAAAGACTACAGACAAAACTGTTATGCAAATAGAATTTTATAAAACCCGCTGAAAATGCATCTGCATGTTTACAAATTGCTGGCAAAACTACAAAAGCCTGGTTGTAATGCAAAAAAAAAAAAACCCCGGTGTGATGTTCATTTTATATGACTGAACACACGACAAGACAACACAAAAGTTATATTGCATGGATCCAAGCTGAAGTAAGCAATGAAGCAATGAAGAACTTTAGTTAGGAAACCAGATAAACATGCTGTTAGCATAAGCTGTCATCTTTAAAATGCATGAAATGAAAGAAATGCACCTTTCGGGATTCCTATGACCGTGTTTACTGTAGATAACTAAAAGTAAAGGTCTTAATTAGCTGTCTAGTTGTGTCCACCCAGCCTGGGGATCTTCTCTTTCCCAAACTGTCGAACTGATGTCTTTAAACAACACTTAACGACATAACGTCAAAATGTCCGCTGGTATCGACAATCACACATTGAATAAACAAACTTCTGACTATATTCGCGTTAAAACGCTTGCATTATTGAAAGGATTTAATGGTTTCTGTTCAAACGCGGAAGTGAAACTAAACAGGCGCCACATGTGACTGTGCATAAGGCGGAAGCTGAAGTGCTGCACGTGGACATGGGATATTGAGTGCTGCTCAAACAAGTGCGTTCTGCCTTTAGTTAAAGTCTAGTGCTGTAGATCTAGTTCAAAGCCAAACAAGACGTGTTTTTCCTGATTAGCCTCAGTCAACTGTCGTGTTCGACGTAGAGTTTATCGTGGAAGTAAAATGCACGACAAAACTGCACGTTTAGTTGATGATCAGCAGTTTCTCACTGAGCTGTCTGAACATTCATAGCTTGCTGACCACAGAGCATTTGAAAACCACCAATGCAATAATACATTTACCCACAGTTTTACATATATATTACTGTATATATGTAAAGCATTAGATGCACAAATAATGTTTTTGTCATGATAACTATTAGATATGTTTGGTCATCCATAGATAATTATAAAATAAAAAAGACCCCACCTGTTTCATTTTAGACGTTTTATCTATTTAAATTATTGTATGTTTAGCTATTGCTAGATATATGCAACATTTCACAAATCAAGAGTTTACTCTTTTGTTTGACTAAATGATCAGCAGTTTCTTAAGTTTAAGCACATATTTTCACTGACAAATTGTTGAAAAAGACAAAAGGAAAAACAGATTGTAAGAGTTTTAGGCCCTATTTTGTGCATATTTATTGGAAAATGACAACTGTTTTTCATTCTCAAGCAGAGTTTGGTGAGATTCTTTACATAGTTTAAGTTATGTGTTTTAATTCTGGTTGTCACATGACATGACAATGTTAATTCTTATATCAGCTTTGTATTAATAACAAAATAATCTAGGTACGCTAGTTTTTGTGAGATGTGTTTTGGTATTGCATATGTTTTACAATGTTCTCTTGCAATGAGGTTTTGTGATAGACTACTAGTTAGCTAATTAACTAAGGCCATGATGCTAGCTCTTCTTTTAGGATCTCAGGATATACTCTATCTTTGTAATTACATTGGAAATATCTGATTAGTTTATTGCAGTCTTCCCAAATTAGTCCTTTCTGTCATACATTAGAACATGCTTGTAGATGATTGATCATTTCTCCTAACCTTTGTCCAGGACATTTCATTGATTGTGTCAGTTTTGTTTAGATTATTATGTTCTACTTGTTTGCGTTCAGATAACAGCACACTCTGGAGTTAAGTTTGTTCAGGTGGTTCAATATGAGGACAGGAAACTTGGCTATTTATAACAGCAGATACAATACAAAATGATCAATTAAACTCAAGCATTTTGGAGTACAAAGAAAATGCTTCATATTTCGAAATATGCTTCCAATATTGCTTACTCATCACTTAAAAATGTTTTGATTTTAAATTAAAAGTTTATACCAAAATTGCACAAAACTACTTTGAAAGGCTTTGCACAAAAAGAGCAAGCAATATCTTAAAGGAGCAGATTTATAAAGTTTAAAAACATGCATTGTTCAGGGTGTTTTCCAATTTATCTTTTGTAATGTGCAAATGTGTCATCTGCACTCCACTGTCTTTTACAGCTTTTTCGGAGAACTTTTGTGTTACGTAAGCTGCAGATGACATTACTGTGTATGGACACACTCATACTTGTTCGCCCCTCCCCCTTTGCTCTCACTCTTTCTCATGTCTTTACCTGAGAAAACAGTCACACCCAGCATCTTCAACCCCACCAATCACAGCACAGATGTGTTCACTTCCTGTTTCTGTGAGAGAGAAGCATGCAGTGCCAGTGAGAGTGAGGTGAGCAAAAGGCTGAATTACTAGAACAAGCTGTAGCGCAATCACTGTGGGTCTACTGAGTTTATGAGAAGTGAAGAAAAGCTGTGTGTGAGCTTGAACAGACGGTAACTTTTTGGCTCCTGTTTAATAAAGTGCTGGAGGGGGAAAGTAAAAGGAAAACAGAAACAGAAGGAGGGGAGGAAGATAAGTGTCAATCTGTTCAAACTTGTTTGGGAATTTGAGAAGGGCGGGAGGAGGGGACGAGAGAGAGGGAAACAGAGAAAGAGAAAGAGGAACACTGTGAGAATCTTTTTACTTAGCTGAAAACTATTTTTACTTACATTAACACATTAAGTAGGACAGAGGCAGGCTGGATAATTAAATCAGTGTTTTCAGTAGAGCATTTATCTCACTCAACTTTGGTTCTCTCAATGTGCAAACACTGATATGTGGAATGTCTGAGAGTTGTGCAATTCCTGCTAGCTTCACTTTGTCAATAAAGCAAAGAAAAAATTGGAGAGAGACAGAGAAGCGTCCCCCAAGACACTTCTCAGGTGAGTCCTCTTGCATTATTCCTAAAACTTTTCATTCTTTCCTTTTTGATTTAACTTTAGTAAACCAAACAATTCTTGTAAACAAACATGTCCACGTCACAGGCAAATATTGCATCGTCATGCTTGAGAATATATTTCTGTTTAAGCTATTCACCGTAGTCGTTTTCTAATGAATTTGTTCATGTTAATTTGTTGTGCGTCATGATTCACTACATCTTGACATGAGTCAGCTATGTTGAAGACTTGCTTGCTCCTTAATAGTGCTCCCCTAGTGTTTTGGCTCTTCCTGGGCATGAATTACTTGAAATGCCTCTGAACACAAAACAAGAATGGCATAGAGCAGTGGTTGGTTGAACTGCATTCTTGAACTGAACTTTTTATTTTGCTGAACTGACAAACAGGCTGTTTTGCATATCAACTCTGTGTGTGTATATATATATATATATATATATTATAGTATGTTATAGTATGTTATAGTATGTTATAGTATGACAGTTCTGTCATTAATGTTAAGAGTAGTAGATAAATGAAAAAAATAAATGGCAATGTGTATTATGCATATTAACAGTAAATTAGACTGATTTGAAGTGACATGTTTGACAAGAACAGGATATTTCTGTTGTTTTGCTGTAATTTATCTTGTGGAGTATAGTGCAAGAAACATCAAGGTCATGGCTTCAATTGTCTGGGAATAAAAATCTGATCAAATGTATACTTTGAATCCATCCAAGTCACTTCAGATAAGCTACTGCCAAATTAATTAATGGTAAACATTTGACTTGACACATTAAAAGAGAGAGAGAGAGAGAGAGAGAAAAAGCCCATGTTAGTCGCAACTGTCTAAGCTGCCAAGACATATTTCATGTTTCAACAAGATACTCCACAGTTTTAAAGATTTCCCAGAATATGTTTGACAGTTTTCCTCTTTGGAATATGAATTTTATATGGTTGCTTGATTTATTGACTTGGAATTTTGACTTCCCTTATAGGTTCTCTATGTTGCCATGGAAACCAGTCGAATTAATTGGGCCATCCAATACACTGTGCAGATACAGTCCTCTTAAAGTGCACTAGACAGGTTGTCAATCAAGTGCAAACTGTTACCTTGAGGTAATTGGCGAAGGGGACCTAGGTGAAGAAGAGACTTGGAAACACCAAAAGATGGACAGAACAAGAGAAAAAGAAGTGGAACCAGACTCATGTGATGGGATTAGGGAGAGGGAGAGATTTCCTGCAACCAGAAGAAGAGATGGAGAGGTGGACTGGAAAGAGAGACAGAGGTGGAGAAATAGAGATCGACATGCAAATGGAAGCTCATCAGTGTCAGAGCAGGCTGAATATGGAGATCGAAACAATGAGAGGAGAAAAGGGGACACTTTTCCAATGATGACAAAACCAACCAGAGTGAGAGACAGAAGGATACCAATTCCAGATTATGAAAGAGAACGTCACATGGGAAGACCGAAGGACATACTGTATAAAAATGAAAGAGATAAGGAAAGGAAGAGATACAGAGACATGGACATGCAGGCTGAAAGAGAAATTGCAAGATACAGGGAGGAGTTGAGGAGAATAGAAATGAGAAGGCTTGTAAAGAAGGAGCCAGATAGACAGAGGGAACGAGAGAAGGAGTTTGACTCCGAAATGAGAGGAAGAAGGAGAGAAAGTTATCCAGGGGTCAATGACCTTTCAGGCATGAGGGAAAGAGAGACAGACAGAGACAGACATCAACAAAGAGACCGAGAGGGCAGATATTATCCTCAACTCATGGAAAGAGAGACAGAGAGCTTTTCAGATAGGGAAAGGAGAACTGATAGACAGAGAGAGGGAGAGAGATCTAGGAAAAGAGATACAAAAAGCGAAGGAGACCGTGATGGAGACAGGGGTAAGGAAAGGAAGAGAGAAGAAGATGCTAAACATAGACACAAACTCTACAAGAGTGAAGGAGACAGTGACGCAGAGCGAAGGATAGACAGAGTTAGAGAGAGAGACAGACGTAGAGAGAGAGAAGCCAAGAGATGGCGAGACATGGCAATGCCTAGAGAAAGAGATTACCGGGAGAAAGGTTATCATGATCCAAAAGGGGACAATTTGGAACGACTCGGAGAGACAGATAAACCAAGAGACAGAACAAGAGACTCCAAAGAGAAAAGAACAGACAGAGATGCTTACTTATACACAGCTGAAAGAGAAAGGTATAGAGATGGAGAAAGGATAAGAGAGAGGGATAGGTATTCTGAAAGAGAGACTGATGAGAGGGAGAGGCGGAGGAAAGAAAACAGAGAGACAGGGAGAAGTAAGGTGGAGAAGAGTGGACAAAGTAGTGGAGAGCTGATTTCAGGAACTGATATTGAGATTGAACAAAGGAGGGCAATGAGAGAGAACCTTGAGGACAGAGACAGAGAAAACACATATGAGACTGATAACGAAAGATTGAAGGGAAGAACAGAGGAAGAGCAGGAAGTAAGGAGTACACTGAGAGAAGAAGAGAAGAGTGAAAGCTTTGCTGCTGAGGAAGCAGTTACAAAGAAACCTAAAAACAGGATAAGGAAAATGTGGCTGGAACCTCGTAGTGAGAGAAAAGAATCTTGTTTAAAAGAGGAGTACTCAGAGAGAGAGCGAGCAAGAGAGAGGTACATCCAAAGATACACAGAAAGCATGACAACTGGAAATGAAGAAGAGCCTGAGATAAGGAAAGCAAGCAAGAGCAAAAGTCTTGAGGACAAGTATAGAGAACTTGAGAGGGCCGGGGAGTTCTTGTTGGATGTGGGCAGAAAAAGGGTGGAGAAGAGGATGGAAGGGGACATGGCTTCTGATAAAGCCATGGAACCAGAGTGGCAGATGAACAGAGAGAATGTGGCCGACAACATGGAAGAGAATGTCAGAGATGAACAGAGAAGCAATGAGGAAGGAAGTGAGGGAGAGTCAGAAGCAGAGAAGAACAGAATGATGGCAGCAGATGATGGATTTGTAACGGTTTCCAGTGGAGGGGATGATGCAGAGGAAGAGGATTTTGAAGACTGCAAAGAATTCTGGGAAGGTAAAGTTCCCGAAACGGTCTCTGGACACTCAGGAACTATTCATGACAGAGAGATTGGGGCAGATGAAGAACTGGAAAACCAAACAGTGAATGAAAGAGCAGACTGTGTGGCTCCAAAAGGACCCCTAAGAGTCTTTTGTGTGATTGGTCAGACCCTTCCCAATTCACAAACAATAGAGAATTCAAGTATACATCCTACTGTTGAAGAGGCAGCCGATCAGCATCCAGGTCATAACATGGACAACCAAGGTGAAATAAGCACTGTAAATGTAAATGAAGCATTTGAAAGGGTTGAACACTGTGAACAGGACATTGAAAGAGTGATGGACGACCTCAGTCTTTCTCCTAATGAGGACAAAGTGGAGGGTGCAGGAAGTAATGACCAGGCAACAGAGGGTGTAACATCACTGGAAGGTCAAATGATTCCTCCCAGTGAGCAAACCGAACAAGACAACCAACTTTTCCTACCAGAGCCTTTTGAAACTTCAGGGCCATGCAAGGATAATGGTCATGGGGCTACAGAGACTCGTAGTGAAGACACAATAGAAAGAGGAGAAAAAGAACCTACCGGAGACACAGTGGAGCATTTTGGTTCAGATGACTCATGGAGCACATCAGAGGAACGAAAGCGATGCTCTACTGCCCCTTACCTTAGATGGGCCAAGAACGTGCTGAGAGAGATCTTGGGTCCAAAGTCGGCGGACGCAGAAAATACAAGAGGTAGTGTGACACACATAGATACGCAAACCAATACACAAACAGAGGGTGAGAGAGAAATGGACAAATTAAGGAAAGAGGAAGAAATAATAGAGGGAGGAGAAGAACAACAGGGAGGGATGGAGAGAGAGTTGAATGAGAAACATGACTGGCTGGATCCTAGTTCTAACCAGCACATGGTTTCCTCAGAAGGAGAGGCAGAGGGGATGGTAGAAGAAGTATCTAAGAAAAAAGATAGTATTGAGGAAGTTGTTCTAAGCTCTAGTAGTTTTCGAGATTTGGGGAATGAGGCTCGCATGAGGAGGCGAGGGTTCCGAAAGTTAGTGGAGAATACCAAAGAAGAGGAAGATGATGAAGAAGAGGGAGAAGGAGTTGGAAGGGACCGAAGGACAAGAATATTCAACAACTCAGGTGAGAGGAGGACTAATATAAGAAGGTTGAATCAGACATTCAGTGACCCCCTTGCTCCCCTAAGTTCCACTCACGTGAGAAGAGAACTAAATGTGTCTTGAGAGATCTATTGAACCTATCCTATCAAAGTTAATATACCAGTGGTGTAATGTCACGTAGAGAGTCTAAATGTGCTTACGCAATAATGTAACAGAATTCCATGAGTCATCTTCCCCTAAATAAGTGTCAATATGGGCGTTAAAATAGTTTATTTTCCTGTCATGTAAATGAGTATTCCTGACATTTGAACAGTAATAAACAGTTAAAACTATTCACATATAGCCTTGTGGCAGTCATGATGGGACTGTGAGATCTTTATTTATAATCTCAGCCATGGAATAACATCAAAAATGTTTGTTATTATAATGTTATATAACATTATAATTACGAAATAATATGCGATTACTCGCTCTACCTCAGAAGTAACTTCCTTTACCACACCAAGGCCCTTCAGGCTAATGGCAGGGCCTTATAAACGGTATAGTATATTAGGGACAGACAAGGTATATCATTATATCCAGGGTATGCAGGGCTGTATTACATGTTTTTGAATAGCACATGGATGAAAAGTTCTACCCTACATTTTTTTTCTTATTGAATATGCTTTATGTTCAAGTGGATTATGTTCAAGTGCACCGTAGACACTTTAAAGAATGAAGAGAGCATGAAACATCCCAGCAATTTTTATCATTTTGCTTCACAGTTTTCATTCATATTGACTGGGTATGACATAATTAGTCAATGGTGGATTTAACGACAAGAGATACACATACATGATATTATGAACAGTACTAAAATTATGTTTATTTACCCTTCTACAGTAATATATGACAGTAAATATTTCTATCAAAAAGTTTTTTTTTTTTAAGAGACACATTCTCAGGACTTTAAAGAAATCTGAAACCACACAAGCAGTAGACTTTAGGTTCTCATACCACAGTAGTAACTAATAATGTATTCCCCCAGCTTTTTGATATTCTCATTTTAATAGCCTGGAAGCTCCAGAGGGCTCCTGAGGATTCTTGTGGGGGTTGGAGTCATGACCGCTGAAGACTCCTTAAACAGCATAATTTCTTGGAAGAGACAGAATTTTGAGCTGCCAGATTTCCTTTGTTTCACAAATTACACCATTCTTATTAATTCATAACAAGTCATCCCCCAGTACATTTTCCTGTTGTTTTTTTCTTCATACTTTTCATTGCATTAGGGTTATTATTATTTATTGCCACATTTTCTTGAGAGCTATTGAACTGCTCCACTCCCAGAGATCTTACGGTCTAGTCTATCTTATTTATCCACTGGAAAGCTTGAGGCACTTCTCTTGTGTACAGCTTGTGTATGGCTATGTAGAATCATCCCTATCTGGTTTGCTTGAGATGATGTGCTACTTATCTTGGTTAAAGGAAGCTTAAGGTGTAAAAAAAAAAAAATTGTGATGTGTGCTGATTTTGCTGTATTTTGTTTGCATAGATGATAAAGAGGATGAATTATGTTTTACCTGGAGTGAAATGGATCTAAGGTAGGAGAACCAGACTTTACAGCATGTATACTGCATGTCCTTTATGAATATTAACCATTGTTTTACTACCAATCAAACCAGAAACCACGGTAACCACAAATGAACCATGGTTCTGCTACACAGAATTAACTGTGGCTGATTATGAATAGTGAATTTCTACAATGATGTCTGTAACTGAAAACTACTGTGTTTGCTTGATACTGCAAGCACACAGCAAGGTTCAAAGTGACTGACATATTAGCTCAATTTATGCTCTATAATCTTATATCTGGATTAGGACTAATCTAATATGATTCAGTTGATAGTTCAATTAGTTTTGAAGTTATAACTCATCGATTAGGAGGTATAATATCTCAAAGAACAAAAAATGGAAATGATAGCATGACAATAGCATGCTTCTCCTTTTTGGTTTGGCTTGGTAATGTAACTTTATAAGCATTCAATCACCACTGGCAGCCTTACAAATGACCATTATATCACAGATGTCATTTGCTCTCTCTCCTTCTTACTTTTAGGAAACTTGGGAGGACAAGAAAGAGGAATTCTAAATTCTTTAGTAAGTCTCTGTATTGTCTTTATCTGGAACACATTGCTGATATTTACATGGACATGTACATGGCTATAACAGACTACAAATAAAAAGTTCTGTTTTAAAATGTTTAAAATGCATGAAAACTTTACTAAGACACATAAAATTCCCAGTCATGCAAATCCCAATTTCACACACACCCTTATGTACACATGGTAGTGTACACAATATGATTGTAACTGCCTGTAAAATTTATGAAATACATGGTTCTTAATACATGGGTGGTTACAGTGGTTACAGTCCAGATGTGAGCAGGGAAAGTTTTGTCATTCCTGACTATGCTGCTTATAGTCCTTCAGGCAAGGAACAGGTTTGTGCTTGCACATCACTCGGAACTGCAGATAAACAACTGTAAATGCTCACTTAGTATTAAAAATGCTTTTGTGGATGTTCATGCTTGTACATCTGTTTTTTTGCCCTGTTGATTCACTGACCTGCTGTACTTGTTCGCTTCCTTTGTCTTTCTGACTTGATCTCTGTCTGACCTCTTGTAATTTTCTCTAATTTAATGATTTTCAACTGGTGGATAGACTGGTTTAGCCCTTTTTCTGCTCTTTTTGCTGTATCTAACTAGATATGATTTTATGGTTAGTTTAATTTTATTATTAACTAGGTATGATTTTATGGTTCGTTTAATGTTATTTTAAAGTCATGCATAGTTCGATAAAACAAATTCATTTTTTTAATTGACTTAGTAAATTTTTAAAGGGAAGAGACTATACACTATTTGTTGATTTTTATGCAAGTTCAACTTTTCTGACAACTTTTTTTTTGGTAAAATCTAGCCAAATTATCCAGATGCCAGCATAGACTATTTGCACTTATCCTCAAAAACCATGAAAAAAAAACGGCTTCTTTAAATACGGGATCACTTGCAGTGAGAGTAAACATGGTTGGTTTCTGCCAACCACAATGTGTTTTGTGCAAATTATTGGTTGCTTATGTAGTTAATGCTAATATTAATTAATGCCATTGCTTGATTTCAAGGACATTTGTTTACTTTTGTGTGACAAAAAATTTGGTTTCTCTTATCCATAGTAAAATCTGGGTCCAACTGAGAAGCACAGCTCTAGAACCATATCGATTATCTCTCTTTCTCTTTCTCTTGCAGACTCTCAGTTGTATCAGGAATACAGTGACGTGGTCCAGAATAGAGAGATCCTGCTGTCTCATTCTGATTCTCTATCAATAAGTGCATCTTCCTCTCCAAATCAGTCGCCTAAGCTATCAAGCAGACCTCTCCCGCCTCTCCCTCAGGTCCTCCTACACCCCCACACTCTGTCCAAAACCAACTCCTTTAAAAGTCTTAATGTGCCTCAGCAATCCATAAACAGACCCTCGTCCCCTCGCCTGTCCATCTCTGCTTCCTCAACCACACTGTGGCAGGATCTCCCTGGAGTGAGGAAAAGCCCAGAGTTGGAGGAACTTACTGAGGATGAGAGGCGTCTGCAGGAGGTAGAATTATTGTTCAGTGTCCCCCAACTAAACATTGCATACAACACATACCGCTTTTCTACTGGGGCTGGTGCCAGAGCTGGAGCTGATGCTCGGCCAAGAGTGGCACTCGTTCAGAACCGGCTCGCGTTTTCACTGGCAGGGAGCAGAACCCTCTACGTCACCAACATGTGACCAGAATCGCTTGTTATCTCTTGCAGAAGGAGAGCGTTGATCTGTTCTGACGACCACTGCTGAACTGACATGTTTAATTGTTGCTGTTTATGTTGTTAATTTATTTGAACTCCATTGGCTTTTAAAAATGGCATCTTTCAAATTGTAGTCTGTAGTGGAAACTCCGCATACTGACGTTATAACTTCCCTTGTTCGAGACCAGCCAGGTTTCGGGGCTGGTTCGGAACCGGGATCTGGGCACCAGCCCAGGACTTTTTTGAGTGGAAAACCGCAGCCTGGTTCCCATTTGGGCTCTGGCTCCGGGCACCAGCCCCGGTGGAAAAGCGGTAACAGTGAATGTCATTGTACTAAATAATAACATTTCAAACCAAGTGCCATTTATTTTAAATAAAACAGCTCAAGCTCACTTTTCAACAAAACAATTCACAATGATAAAACAATGAGGGGATAAATCTTAAGGGGAACTAACATCTCATACATCCACTAAAAAGGATCTTGGAGGTTGGAAGTAATTGTAAAAATCGAAAAGTCTAATACTTACAGAAAAGAATGTTGAATCCACTTAGGCTGACATTTTGTTATCTAATGAAATTAAATGCACAGTTTTTTAAGTAAGTTTATGAATGACATGTAAAGATACATTGTGAGGTATAAAACCACAATTGTGAAATATATAGGCAATTGTGAGAAAAGTCACCATAAAGTCACACTCTAAAAAAATGCTGGGTTAAATACAACCCAGTGCTGGGTAAAATAGGGACAAACCCAGCAACTGGGCTGTTTAAAATTCATTAACGCAAGATTTAATGCCAGATTTTGAGATAAAAAGTAATTTGGAAGATATAATGTAACAATGTGAGATATAAAACTACAACTGAGAGAAATATAAAATCTCAGTTGCGGGTTACAAAGTCTCCACTGCAAGATTTCAAGTCTCATTTTGAGATATAAAGGAACACTGCAACATATAAAGTTGCAATTTAAATTGTAATTGTAAAAAAAGAAATTGAAAATTTTGATATATAATGTCACAATTAACTTGATTTTTTAACTCTGAGACAGAAACAGGTTTTGATGGGACATTGCGGTCCTAATAGGTATGAATTGTCTTGCAATAAACAGATGTTGTGCTTCAAAAGATATTTGTTTTTAGTAGTAAGGACAGCATCATGAAGAGTCTCTGTCTTTTTCAGGTGAGGTTTGAGGTCGTGACCTCTGAGGCATCATACTGCCGCAGTTTGGACATCGTAGTGGAGAACTTTGTCATGTCCAAACAGCTCAACGTTATCCTGTCTTCACAAGACAAAAACTGGCTGTTCTCCAGGCTAAATGATGTTAGAGCCATCAGTCACAGGTTAGAATCATATCATTAAACAAACAGAATTACTGAAGAAAAATACATTTTAGTTTTAATAAAGATATGTGTGCTGCTGATGCCATAAGAAATAACTTTAAGACTCCGTAAATATGTAGGAATTCTTCACGTCTAATCGTGTTCTGGTTTAGCTCTGACAACATCCTGGAGTCATTGCTAAAATGACTTCTCTGAAATCTGAATTATGTCAATAATATATGCTTCTTTTCATTCAGTTTTCTGTCTCAGCTGGAAGAAGCAGTGGAGAACGACATAATGCGCTTTACTGTCTGTGACACCATTATCAAACACTGTCCACGATTCAAAAATGTGTATGTGCCATACCTTACCAACCAATCATATCAGGACAAGACGTATCAAAGATTAATGTGAGTATTTGTTTGCACTCATCTGAAGTGGAAAAGTGCTTTTCCTATTTTATTTTTGTCCATACGTTTTCTTTGTTTCATTCCACCATCTCTCGTAGGCAGGAGAGTCATGAATTCCGTAGAGTTGTGGAAAAGTTAGAGCGTAACCCTGTTTGTCAACGACTGCCTCTACGGTCTTTCCTCATTCTGCCATTTCAAAGAATCACACGCCTCAAATTGCTTGTGCAGGTACGGTCTTCCTCGGTCCTGTTCTGCCTTGCACATTTTTTTAATGTCACATTCTCTAACTTTCTTAGGAGCTCTTTCCCTTGACTTTGACCTCTGAAATTTGTGCCCTGCCTTCTTCTTCTATGTTGGCCAATAGTATATTGATATTACATGATATTAGATGTCATCCATCTCCTGTCACAAATATGGCATGCTGTATTTTGAATGCTCTCTGTTCTCTTGTCTTTGTTGGTAGAATATTGTAAAGAGAACTGCTCCAAAAACCAAGGATGAAGCACAGGCCATTAAGGCAATGAAACTACTTGAGAAGGTGAGACTTCTCTTTATGTATTTGGAACAATGTAGTTATGTCACCCACATCTCTGCATTGGAATTTCTTACCAGTTTTCTCTCTCACCACTGTCCAATGTTTCCTTGCTTCTTAACAGATGATCCAGGACAGTAATGAAAGTATCTCTCAAATGAAGAACATTGAGTCACTTGTGACCCTCAATGCCAAAGTTGACTTTGAGTGCAGGGTGAGCATGACATATGTTTGGGAACCTAATTTGTACTGTATGCCATCTAAATAATCAAAATGTATAATGACTTATTTTGTGTCTCTTAAGACTCTTCCATTGATCAGTCAGTCCCGCAGACTGGTACGAGAGGGACCTGTGACTGAACTGAGAGACTTTTCTCTAAAAGACAGGGAAGAAGAGAGAAATGTTTATATGCACCTTTTCAATGACTATCTCCTGGTCTCTTTGCGGAAAGAGTATGTTTGGCGCTCTTTACATCCATACTTCAATTGTCATTGTTACTCTTTGATAAATACAATCAGGCTTTATTTTAATGTAAATGATCCCTTATGTTTTATGGTGCGATTAAAGCTTAACTTCCTGTTTGCAGAGGGGGTAGGTTTACAGTTATCGACCATGCACCTGTGTCAGAGCTGCGGGTTGAGAACTGCAAGTTCAAACTGCATTCCTTACAAAAAAACCTGTTCCATCTGCACATACCGCAAAAAGCCCTGCTCTTGCGGACAGATACACAGTAAGTATGTCATTGTGTATGTTTATTTATGAGTCAAAAGCTGTTGCAATCTTGTAAACATGCAATGGCTGCCATGTGCGCACCCCTGTTGGGCAGGGGTGTCCAGTCTTGCTCATGGAGGGCCACGTTCCAACAGAGTTTAACTCTAGTCTTTATTAAACACACTTGGACTTGCTTTTGAGTATCACTAGAAACATCCAGGCAGGTGTGTTGGAGCTAAACTCTGCAGGACATTGGCACTCCAGGAGACGGATTGGACACCCCTGCTGTAGTGTTTCCCCATTTGCAAACTTTTTCACTTGGAAAACCATATTGGACAGCATAAATTCATTTCAGCCAGTCAGTCTTGTGTTTTGCAATCTGGTTGTGCAGAATATTGTAATCTGTACCCATCTCTCATTTTGCATCATCTCTCAGAGCCAATAAACTGCGCTGGATATCAGCACTCTCTCGACCTTATCCCGAGATTGACTTCAGTGCAGTTCAGGGTATATGCACTTCCTGCTTTAAAAGAAATTGTAGAGTCAAAGTAAATATTCTAATGCTTATAATTTAAAATGTTCTCTTTTTCCATTTGCAGACTTTTCACAAATGCAGTGCATCAGAGCCTTTGTTGCCCAGCAACCAGATGAGCTAAGTTTAGAGAAAGCTGATGTTCTATTAGTTCACCAGCAGAGTAGGGATGGTAAGTTAAGTCTAATCACATGAACACAAGGAAAGATTCCCAGTCATGAATATAATTTATTTCTAGAATTTATTTATTTCTATTGCTATACCTGAGGCCACTTCAGTTTGGTTTCTGTAACAGAAAACTGCCACATGCACAATGTCACTATTGAACTACTTTTTAAATCACCGTACGGTTAAAGAAGTTAAGTTAAGAACAGTGCTAAGAACTCTGCACTGCTTACAGGAAAGCCAAGGTTTGTTCAAGTGTTAGGAATCACCCTTGCCCAGGGGTGCCCAATCCTGTTTCTGGAGATCTACCTACCTGCAGAGTTTAGATCCAACTTTGAAGTGCTCCTGAAGATCTTAATGAGCTGGTTCAGTTGTGTTTGCAACATACAATGAAAGAGTCCTTGGAGAATTTGTGCTGGTAGATCAAGTTGGTGTTGTACTGGTATTCTGCAGTGTAAAGAGAAGGGAGATAGGACGATTCTTTGGGTTTTCTAAACCACAATCTCTAACACATATTCCAGGAATGGCAACCTATTGGTAGACTATGATTCAAGAACCTCCTACAAATTCCAAGGTTTTTTAAAGGGGTCATATGATGCTATTTTAAAGATCATTATTTTGTGTATTTGGTGTAACAGAATATGTTGACATGCTTTAATGTTCAAAAAACACATTATTTTTCAA
>NW_015546079.1:288230-294856 GCF_001515605.1 Sinocyclocheilus anshuiensis
ACAGGCAGTTCACTCTCCTGTGATGTGACCCTGTTCCCCTCACACACACGCACACACACACACACACACACGACGCGTTACTCTGCGCTGCGCAAAACTCTGCATTTGAACAGTCAATAGCAAATACTTAAACTGATATCAAAACATACTTACAGTCGCTGATTCATAAGTGCCAGATTGTCATAGCAAAGTCGGAATTGACCCTTTTTTTTACATTTTTTTTTTAGAAATAGCCTTTGTGCACAGCCAGCCTTGTACTCTTCTAGGTTCAAAAAACTGTCATATTTGAGACTTTAGTCTTTGCAACTTTACAGATCTTCTTTATGCACCAATAGCTTGTAACACTCCAAAGAGAAAGGAAAACTTGAAATCGCATCATATGACCCCTTTAAAGTTGAAGTGAGTTCTGTGTTGCATGTACTGTAGATCATGAGTCATGACATCATCCATACCTGTGTAAATGGTAAGGAAACTCCAGTTGGTCCAGTTGGATCAGCGGGGACTTCTGCAGTCCACAAATTTAGAGCAACTTTTTTTGGCTTAGTTATACTTAGAACATCTACTAAAGACTTCAAGATTGCAGTACAGTGAATGGTTTTAGAATGCTTGAGATGCTTCCATTAGTCCCCACAACATTGGCAAAGGTTCATTGCTTCTTACCTCACCTGATTGGCAAAAACAGACTATGGAAGAAGAGTAATGGTGAGAAGATTTGAGACCTGGTAGATGAGTTCTTTTTAAGGGTGAAGAGGTAGGTAAAGGTGAAGAGTGACGTATCAGAAAGTGTCCCAGTCCACCACACAGGAGCTGGTGTTTTTGTGGCATTGTTGTTTTGTACCTGTGTTTGAGAGACAAATTTCTGTCCATTAGTCTTGTCTGTTTCCCTGCTCCACCAGTTGAATTGAATGTCTTTTCCACAGCAGATTATTGCACACAAAGTCTGTGTAAAGGAAATTCAGAGAATTGTTTCTAAACACATTAAAAAAGTTAGAAATGTATTGCTGAAAACACGTTACAAAGACTGTGAACGATGTAGTTCTGAATTGTGGAGGTAGACCGTTAAAAAAAAGTTTTTTCACCATTTTTGCGTTCACTGGAGCCACTGAGCATGGCCTCTCCCCTAACACTATAAGAGTTGTGTTCGGCCAAAGACTATAGAATACCCAAGACATGTCACTCGTATAGTTTTGAATGGGGAAAAATGCAACACTCAATATGGCCGCTCAATCGCAGAAAGCCCCGCCTTCTGAATGAAAGAGCCAATCGCTAATCGGTAAAGTCAGCGCGTCACTGCAGCTGCCGTTAGAAGTCCGGGTTGTTTTAGAACAGTCAGCATTCTGAGACGCGCACTTAGGACTGCGCATGCACTAGGACTGATCTAGCCTGAAAAATAAGCTTTTTATAACGCTATTTGAGCAAAAGAAACAACATTTATAGCCCTATTCGCACGGGATTAGTATTATCTGCGGACCTTGTGTGATTTTGAAATTACACCCCCACATCTGAATTTCGTGTGGTGCATTCGCACGGGATAAGCGAAGCCTGTGATTTTGCTCGAATTTACTGACTTATCTCCTGGATACCCGGATGTAAAGGCTTTGAGAGTCCCGTTCTATGGTCCAGATGGATTTAAAAAAAAAGAAACTAATATAGTTTCGTGCGCTGTGTCATTTACATTTCACCAGGTTAAAATAATATCTCAAGCTTTATGCTTGATTTATTTGTAACACATTAACCTCAAAACCTTTTCAGCTTTCTCTTTCTGCAAATTGTATGGTGTAGCGATAATTATTACAAATGACTGGAGGTCACCAGGTTATACTAATCCCGTGCGAATAGGGCTTATGACACAGTTGTTGTCAGATTTCTTTGGTGATTTCAAATATGAAATTTAATCGTAAGCTTAGTGAACAGTTTTGGAGAATTTGATGTTTCCCCATACAAAGAGATAGGAGCTGCACTTGCATGCCCGAGAGGCGTTTCAAAGATGGCCGCCGAGTGACATGAGTTGTCATAAAGAGACTTTGGTTCGGCTTGAAGCAGCGCTGTGCAGACCTATCAGGTGTATGACATCAAAGTACTGCAAGAGCGATAAGAGACCAGACGGCTCCTTGTGCTTTCAAATCACTCTTGCGGTACTTTGATGTCATACACTGATCGTTCTGCGCAGCGCAGCTTCAAGTCGAATACGCCTAATAACTAGAGCGCATTAGTGGTGTGTTTGATCAGGGTTGGAGCTAAACTCTGCAAGGCATTGACCCTCCAGGGCAAGATTTGAGGAACCCTGCTTTAAGTCATCTAAGGGGGTGTTTATACGTCACCTTTTTCAACTAAAAATGGAAAACATTTGGCCATTCATTTACATGACAACATTGTTTTGTGTGCCTGAAAATGCAAACTTACATAACGTGTTCAGTCTACAGGAATGTGTATGCATACAGGCGCGTAGTGTTTCTTGATAAAGTGGCATCATCAACTATTGGCCTGGCATGCATAATACAGCGTTTTTAGTCATGTTTGCAGATTCGTGTAAATGGGCAATTGTTTTGACAACGTTCATGCCCGTATGTGAAACTTTTCAGAAACGCAAGGGAAAAACGTTTCCGTTTTTAATACAGTCATTGCTGTGTAAACGTACCCCAAGTCAGTGTTTAACAACCTTGGTCCTTGGTAACCCCAGAAGTACATAATTTCAGGTCTTGGAGTGTCTACTAGTGCACTAAAGAGTTGAATCAAGCATGTTTGATTAGGGAGACTTATAAAATGTTCAGTGTTGGGGATTTTCCAGGTCCAGGGTTGGGAACCCTGTTCTAGGTCTGTAGAACAGGGGTGTCCAAACCTGCTCCTGGAGGGCCACCTTCTTATTCCAACACACTTCACTGGAAGTTTCTTGTGATCCTGAAGACCTAGATTAGCTAGTTTTGGTGTGCTTAATTAGGGCTGGAGCTAAACTCTGCTGGAAGGTGGCCCTCCAGGAGCAGGATTGGACACTACCGTTGTAGAATGTATGGGAAAAGTCAGAAGCAGTTGGATTTGGCTCTGAATCAAGACGCTTTGTCACTTGCCCTAGAGGGTTCTTCTGTCATCAGATGTGAAATTCATGTGACTCTTTCAAGGTTAAGAACAATATTCGGGATGGTTGTTCAAGCTGCACCTGGATAGACTCTGTATTCCTTATTTGAATCAGTATTATTAACAATGCACACATAGAGGTTTTTTAAGATTGATAACCATGCTTTCATGACTAGGGCATTTCACTCCTAGTTGCCAATGTTTATGTAAACAGGCATATTTTCCCACATACTGTATACGGTTGTATTTCTAATGAGGTTTCCTCATAGTACTGATAAATGAACTCCACTGAGCATATGTCTGTTCTGAGAAACAGTTCAACATGTTCCTAGTCAACAAAACAAGTAGATACTAATGTTGTTATGTCACAAGCTGAATTCAAGAATTGCTAATGGATGTTTTGACAGCTTTGACAGCTTTTTTGAAGTGCAAAAACCCATTCAAGATTCTCTACTTTTTATTCAGGCTGGGTGGAAGGAACTCGTCTGTCAGACAGACAACGTGGTTGGGCCCCCGAGTCTCACCTGGAGACAATAGTCAGCGGCAAAGCAAGAAAGCGCAACCTGCTGGACACCATGAAAATTGCTACAGCTGCAATGTGAAGCGATATGTGAATCCTTCAAGGTTCTCAGGGGGACTTTTTCTACCACTATTTTTTAGTATTACTTTAAAGTCTTATGCAAAAAGACCTTCAAGAACTTCAAGGGTTTATGTCTTAACTTCGTGGGAAGTTTCTATTTATATTGTGTATACACTTAAGCTGATAAGGGTGATGTGGATGTTATGGCCTCACCCATGTCAGGGTACTACTCCACACCCTGCTAAAGGGTTTGGTAAGATGCTGAATTAAGGCAACTGAACTCCTTCGATATCCCATGGACATCTATGGACCTTGCAAATTGCGCAAATACAGCCATAAGCTTCTATGCAGCTTCCATAGTTTTTATATAAGACTATCTTATGAATTGGAAGTGGGGAGTCACTCCTGGGCAGAAGTTTGGACTACAGTTTTTTGTCCTCATTATGAGCAAGCCGTCTCACTGAGGAACCACAACAGCTGGATATAAGACACCTGCACCAAAACTACTTGTTCTCTGTTATATATAAACATCAGATCCCCTTCAGTGTGGAATATAAATGCTGTCAGACTGCAGCCTCTTGGGAATTCCGTTTGAAGAGAAGATTTTGTTGTGTACCAGGACACATGATGCAAAAGGACAAAATTATTACTAATTGTGAAAAACGGTGGACTTTAAAAGTGCAAATTTTATTTAGGATCATGAATTATGGATGGCTACTTTTTAAGACCAGAAAGTGTACAATACCCAAGGTTGTCTACAATGTACATAATATAGGTTTTTAACATAAAAGCTAAAAGTATTGTTTTCATGGAATAATTCCATCTCTGCTTAGCATATAACTGTAATGTGCCTTAAAAATAAACAGATAATTTGTTTCCTGAAAGTACATTTCATGGTTTAGCAGGTGGGGTTTTTAGTCTTATCAAGTGCACTTTTATTATAGGAATTATGGGAAGGCCATTAGGTAGCAAGACCTTAAAAAAGAAGAATCAAAATGAAAGAGTAAAGTGGCACAGGATTCAGTAGGAAATCAAATGCTTTAGTGTGATTTACAATACGAAGAATCAATTAACATTTCATAAATGTTTCTTTCAGTATGACAAAAAAAAGACCAGACTATAAACAGCTTCTTGGCTATATGGAAATAAAAAAAATATGACAGTGGAAAATGGTTTTGTGATCAACTAAACTGTACTTGAAATATCCACAAATGATTGGTTCCTGAGGTGAAACTGAAATCTACTTGAGCCCTGACCCGTAATCAATAGTAGCAGACAGGAAAATTACATTAAAAGGTACAAGATAATGCAAATATGGTAACACATCACAATTAGACTCAATTTGTTAACATTAGTTAATGTATTAGGTATCATGAACTAACAATGGAAAATAATTTTACGAATTTTGTGTGAATTTCTACATAGACTAATACATTTTTAGATTTTCAAGTTTTATAAATAATGCATTATAAATGGGAATAAATCAACAATGAACAATAGTAATGTTGTTTTTTTTTTTTTTTAGATTATTACATCTAATGTTAACAAACAAACTTTTTGTAGTGTTCCCACAAACATTATCTGATAATAAGGAAGAAGAAGATTGTGATGTAAAGAGAAACTTGCTGTTTTTTATTAGCCACTTGGAAGTTCCAATATGTGCTCGAAGGAGCCATGAATAGTCTAATCTCAAGCACACTGCATCCTAACAAACACCCAACATGCATTCAGACGTACACGGTGAATTCAGCAAACACACAATCTCAAAGACACACACACTCATAAGAACTTCAGCACCAGGTAGAACAGGAACATATCTGCACTCACTCCCTCACATAACATCATCTCCACTATGCAGTACTAGACTAGACTAGTACTATTACCAACTGTTTTAACATGTATTATCACTGATTTACACTATATAAACTTTTCACATGAGACACATGAACGAACACTCCACAAATCATATCCAATGAGGTTCTAATGAGAACATACAGGTGCCTCTTGCAAAGAGTAGCGCAGTGTTAAAACGGGAGGAGTGCATGGGTCTATGCGTGCGCCACTTTTTTTAGAAGAACCTAAATTTCAAATGATTTTCAGTCTGTCAAGTAAGTGCTATGAGATACGGAGAACCAGGACACACACTTAGGACAACTGAGAGGATCTAATGACCCAACAAAGCTCTTCTGAGCAACACACACTGCTATAGAGCTACACATCACAAAGGGCTGATGTTGTTGCTGCACATTTTGGACTGGTTTTAAAAGTGTAAATTGAGCTTTAACCGGAGCAACGATTAGAGGATACTAAGAAGTCCGTTATGAAAGAATGGTGTAAAATGAGTTTGAGAACTAAGTTCTCTTTTAAAAAATGGCAAACCTGAAAGCATAAATGTGCAGTCCACCCGCAGCTTTGAGCGTCCAGCTCTATGAGTAAGTGAACAGAGGTAATAGTAGAGTTGGTTCAGAGTACAGAGGATCTGAACAGCACAATGTGGAGGTTAAAATGGGAGATGTGTGTTCTATGGTACATTAAAATACAGTGAAGGGGTTTCGCTGTACAGCAGGATAAGAATCACCCCACTAATTCTTCCAATTATCGATTATCCGTTCCTTTCAACCTGGAGAAGCATAAAACAAAAATCCAACGTTCAGGGTTTTTTTTTTTGGAAGTGTTTGTCAATACAAGATTTTGTGCTTTATGCAAGAATGTGTAGTTCTGAATCATTCATAAATTTGTTTTTATCTAAATTGCCACATTGAATCAAATGCAACAGATTATGTAAGAATGGTTTTATGAATGATTTACACAAATCGTTTATAACCCACTGATAAAAAATAAAGCTCCTTCATAAAGCTATATAAAAATCAGAGACTTTTAATAGTAACAGTAGGAAAAATAGTAAGCTAATACTGTGTGTGTGTGTGTGTGTGTATATATATATATATATATACACAGTATCTCACAGAAGAGA